>NC_133804.1:4890000-5134493 GCF_043250625.1 Sebastes fasciatus
CATTTTGCTGAGCTCAGGTGTTTCGGTGGCGCTGTCAAGTCTCTAAAAACAACAGACTATTTGATTTCTCTGCTTCGTCGAGAGGCCGGACAGGGTCAGAGAGCGTGACTGGCATTTATTCTTCCACTCCTGCACCGTTTTTCTTCTCGGTGACGAGGGAGAGGATGATGTGTCACTCATCTGAGCCTCAGGTCACGCTGGAGGGCTTTTCAAGGAAGAGTCTTTTACAACCTGGGTTGTGTTTTTATTCATGTTTGGTCATCACTTATTTTACTACGTGGACATTTTCCCCTCACCTATAGTGAATAACTTTGCTTTTTTTTTTTAGACTGAGCACACCTTAAGAACGTCACACTTCCTAGATAGGAAGTAGTGTTGCCAGTGAAAGTAATCCAGGCACCCGTTCCTCCAAAACATGCTTAGAAAAGCATATTAACATAGTACATGTTATGTAGGAGATCAATCAATCAATCAATCAATCAATCTTAATCTTTGAACCTTTCATAGAAGTTAGTGCAGTTCAAAGTGCTTCACAGATGACTGACGTGCTGAAAATAAGACGAATAGAAGGAAGAATAGACCGCGAAAACAACACAAAAGACAACAAATGATTTAACAATTTAAGAACCAGTACCAGACAATAACAATTATGAAAATGTAATAAAATAGATTTAAGAGCTATAATAACAGTAATAGTAGGAATACAGCGTGAAATAAAAACTAGATTAATACAATAACAAATTGAATAAAATGTACAACTTAAATACTATAAAGTGATTAATAAAATAACAATAAAATAGAATAACATTTTACAACTTAAATTCAATAAGGTAAGTGATTAATAAAATAACAATAAAATAGAATAATATTTGAATAAAATAATGTAAATAATGTCTATAAACTGTTCTTAATCAAAAGCTTGGCTGAATAGGTCGGTTATAAGTTTTACATTTAAATATTATGATCGGGTTGTTTTTTGCAATTGAATATTGTAATAGGAACATTCCTGTGTCGCACACTGCAAAGTACACTGTATGCAAACATTTAACATACCGTAATATTGTCTGTTCAGAGTGAATTTGCAGAATATTTTGGTCTCGACAATAAAGTGGAACTATGCCCATTTTCAAAATTCATACATGTTATTGCTATGGTTTAAGGTCCAAAAAATATAAGTAAACATGAACAACTCTACCAAATCCAAAAACTGGAGTGCTAAAGCTCAAACTTTTGAGGTCATCAAGTATAAAGTGTGGAACTGCTACATAGACAATGAATTGTGAAACATGTTCTAACTGACACTGAGAGGGGAAAGAGCTATTTTCCTTGATAATAGAATATCTGATTTCCCCTGTGATTACTATGTTGGGGGACCTGACTGATCTGAATCTTCCCTCCCAGAGGATAAGGGGTTTTGTTAACCTGGCAGTCACGGCTGCCAATAAATGTATCACATATAAGTGGAATCATGAGGACCCCCCTAATATTACTCAGTGGATTAATGAGGTAAATTCATGTGATCCCTTGGAAAAGAAATAACCCATGGATAAGTAATTAATATCTATTTTTTGGTTTCTTTCTTACTACCATTAAATATATTATTGTAGTATTTATTACCTTTAATCTTAACTAATTAATCAAATTTTCTTTTTCTTTTTTTCTTTTTTTTCTGTAACTTTACCTCTCGGGCTGGGAGGAAGGCTGGACCTGTTTCTGTGTGGAAGTGGGGAGCGATGTGTATGTGTGTATATATGTATGTACATATTAAATGTAAGATATATATTTTTTGTATTATGGCACCGGTGTTATGTTTTGTTATGTTTGTTATGCTATGTTTTAAAAAAAAAGAAGGAATAAATAAATAAATGACACTGAGGGTAGCCAGGGGAATGTTCTGAGTATATGGGAAAATGTTCTGTTTCACAACTGAGAACACTACAATAAAAAAGAAAACACACATTCAGTGGGTATCCCATTCATCGTCTATGGAGCAGCTCCAGACTTAATGCCCTATGACATCGCACATTTGACATTTACTTCTCTGGTTTCTGGCTTTGAGAGAGAGTAGCTCAAGTTCACAAATATTCATTGAGCTCCCTATAGGCCATGGGAATAACATATCGTAATTCTTTATTTAGGTGATGTTCCCCTTTAATTTTCAGAAAAGGCCAATCTGCTGTAAGTCAGGATGGTAGTCAGCGTGTCTCCAGCCTTGGAGACATCATGTCTGAACATCTTAGAAAACATGTCTGAACATCGCCTTTTGTGTTTACTGTGCAAATAAAATGTGACACCTCCATGTCACTCAGCGAATTAACTGTTTGCTCCGACGATACCCAGAAACCAGCAGGGGAACAGACAGCAAACAGTGCCTCTTATTTATTCATAACCTTATAGTCTTTTTTTTCTCTCTTTAGAATTATGTTTCTGATGTTCATGACAGAAACAACATGTTTTTGAGGAACAGTAGGAGGAGAGATGTGCATTACTCGAGAAATGGGATGCTGGGTGTTGGTACCAACCATGACGGCACAGTGGTGGAAACCTAAAGCAGCCGCTGGAGCGCAAAGCCACGTGATCCTTTTATAATCTCTTCTGGAAGCTGGAAGAGAACGAAATTATTATATTTTGAGCACATTGAGTACCAATGTTCACATGTCTATGATCGTGGCTGTACTTACTCATAAATTACATCGAGAGCGGACCAAAGTTTCTTTGCAAAATCAAAGTTTTAATTAAATTTGTCCTGCATAAATTGTAAGAATACAAAGTAAAGTGGTTGGCGGCACAGGTCTATGTACTGCACACTATGTTATTAATATGGCCTCCAAGGTTGAGTTTTTGAGATACTTTAGATTACAGGAAATACAAATGTGGAGAACAGGCTGTAGAGAACAGGCTCTGAATCTGTCCTTGTCATATCAAAATGTCGAATGGCCACACAGTCCTTGGAGGTGTCTTCACAGATCTAAAAAGCCACTTTGAAAGCAGAAAGGAGACTATAGCTAATTTCCTACCTGGATTCATATAGAATGTTCCATGTTGGCCCTTTGAAGCAGAGAAGATCTGTAAATTATCAATAGTGTTTCTCAACAGCCCACAGTCCAACTGGAAAGACCGGTTTCTCTTATGGTCTTTCATCTGATGGCCCAGTGGTTGAAAATAATATTACAAACACGATGTCAGTAACACAGTAGTAAGTTACAGTAAAGTGATTACCTTTTACAGAAATAGGTAGTGTAAGTGATTCCGATTCCTAAGTAAGTAATTACAGTTAGCAATCCCACTAACACAGTCACTTCTACAATTTGTCTTTGTCAGCTTGTTCGCTGTCTTACTGGGAGTTCCATAAGGGGATGGATATTCAACATGTCTCTCCCACCGCTTCACATACAGACGCTTGGACCCTTTGGCATCATGTTTTGACGCACTGTACCCCTTTAGCTTTTAAAAGAAGTAAGCAGGCCAAAGGGCCTTTTCTTATCAAGCCCCCTTCCTCTGGAATAACCTCTCTATAGACATCAGACAGTCTGATTCTGTGGAGGCCTTTAAATCCAAACTCGAAACCCATCTTTTTGCCCTAACTTTCAGTTATTTAGTTTTTATTATATTATTTGGCTGGTGGGTCGGTCTCAGTCTCAATGTATAATTTAAGCCTATTAGTCCCACTGATGAGAATAATACGGACTTGAAGCCACTGCCTCTCAATAACCCCTCTGTTGGTAAAGGTCCCATATCGTTCTTATTTTCAGGTTCATACTTGTATTTTGTGTTTCTACTAGAACATGTTTACGTTCTGTAATGTTAAAAAAAAAAATTTTGTTTTCCTCATACTGTCTGCCTGAATATACCTGTATTCACCCTCTGTCTGAAACGCTCCGTTTTAGCGCATTTCAACGGAATTGCAACGAAATTGCGTTGCTAGGCAACAGCTGGGGTCCACGTTTACTTCCTGTCAGCTGATGTCATTTACATACACTGCAACAGGAAATAAACTGGGAAACATTTACAATGTTCACGTTTAAAACCGTGTAACAGTCTAAATATTGTATATTTGTGACATCACAAATGGACAGAAATCCTAACGGCTTGTTTCAAACGCACAATTTTTTAATATGGGCTGTGTGTATTTCTCTGTATATTGAGCGTTTTGATTGTTTAACAGTATTTATACAGCACTTAAACCTGCTTTATTATATAAAAGACAAAATGAAAATCTCACTTTTTACAATATGGGACCTTTAATGTCCCACAAGCACTGATGTGTCTTCAACATGTGGTTAATGTTGTGAATTCAAACAAAAGTACTTTGTTAGGTTTAGGAAAAGATCAGGGTTTTGGTTAAAATAAGTATGTTTGTTACGTAACTTAAGTTAAGTTAAGTATGTTTCATGAGTTAAAGGTATAATATGCAGGAATTACAAAGTATAGACTGATACAAAAAAATCCCTCTCAATCATCACTTATGACCCACTAGAAGTGTGTGGTGGTGTCTGTATTCACAGAGACCCTGTATTTTCTCTTTTCTTCATATTTTGGTGTGTTTGGGACTTTTCTAGGCCCTACGTGGGGGTGCAAACCCCCAGCTAATAACAGCGCACAGAGTGTTCTTGGTAAATACCGCCGATTCGTCACACCCCTCGGCATCTGATACTGAGGCACAAGCATTACATCCAAGGGCACAAGGTCACCTTTTAGCTCTTTATGATACAAAGTGGCCGTATTTCACGGATGACAACGGGTTGTATGTTTTTATGCGCATGTGTTCCAGTGTTCCCACTGCTCCTCTGTGTCTCCTCCGCTGTGTGCAGAGGGCTGAGCCACAGCGGACAGGATGAAGTCTGCCCTTCAGCTGCAAACATTCAAAAAGACGGCAACTCGGCACCTTCCCACGGGGTCGTGCAGAGTCGTGCAAAGTCGGTTGTGTGTTTATTTGTGCTTTAGAACGTAACCGCAGTGAAACAATCAGAAAAAAACAAAACTTTTTATTTCTCTGATTCACCGCTTTGTTCTCACTCACGCCGCTCCCTCCCTTGAGCCGAGGAGGAGTCGCCAACTTTGAATGCCATGTGTAATAACTCAACACTTGTACAATGTCTTATGTGGCTCTGCAGGAGCTTTATCAAGTTTCAGAAGATAAGCCCTGATGATGCCATCAGGGTGTCTCAGCTTGGGCTTTTGGACAAATGATTAACAGAAAGCCTGTGTTACAAAATGGAGGTTTGGAGTTTGTAAGACGTGGGCATTTACCACGCAAAGAGGGGTCTGACAAGGATCAATGAAAATCAGGATCTGAGATATCCTGATTTTTATTTCTACCTCCAAAAACATTCAACCAAGTTTGTCCCTCCCAGGCATATGCATATATACATGAACGTTGCATTGGACGCTTCAGCCCGTTGCGTTGATACGTTAACACGGGCGCCATATTGGACAGGGCAAAACTGGTCTTTAAACCTGTACAAATGAGCGGGGGAGCTACCGTTTTTCTGGATAAAAAGCACTATAACGTCTACATTTCTCAACCGATTTCAATGAGTCGTTATTATATTCAAGGGTTTATGATCTACGAGGTGTAGAAAAAATAAAGTTTTGTCTCCAGTTACTTAGAATCTCGATAGTTAGCTATAATCGTTTCTAGACAAGTATGTTCCGTAGGCTTACTGTACATGAACTGAATTACTTACGTGACAGAAAATAATTCATTTATCATAAGGAATTGCTAAAACTCACATTTGTCAAGCATGGTTTTGGCTTATTTTCCTTGTTAAAGGTTAATACTTATAGAGAGGTCCCTGTATAACATAATATAATATAATATAATGTACAATGAAATGTCTTCCTGCTGCTTTCAATCTATAGGCTACCCCACTGTACTTACTAATAAGAGCAATCAGAATAAAAGGCAAATAGTAGTACATAAACAAATAATGGTAACAATAAATATTAGTATGATAATATTAGTTATCATCTGAATTTATTGAAATAATGGTTATAATACAACAGTTATAAAAAAAACGAAATAATAACGTAATAACGTTAATTGTTAACCAAGACATGCCATTAGTTTCATTGTTTGCGATAGTAATAGTACCCACATTAATACATATCGTACATTTCATGTTTTAAACACGATATCATGTTAGGGAGTCAATGCGGTGTCTATGTATATATGTCTATGCTCCCATGTCCCCCCATTTTAAAGGGAGTGCAATACTAATTTGCTGGAGTGCCCCTTTAATAATAGTGGGCGCACAATGTGCAGTCAATTATTTCCCCAAACCCACCCTTGCCTGTTCAGCTTTTGTAGAAATATCTCCATAATTATACTTTTTAAATGTGTTGCTTGGAGTTTACTTGAAAATATCAATTACTGTGTTATAATACACTTCCTTCCTTGTGTCCATATAGAGTAGGTTCCGGTGCCAGCATCTTTTAGAGCTGTATGGCACTTTACAGTCAAATTAATAATTCCACTTTGCTCTGTGTTGCCTGGAAAATCAAGTTTCAGAAAACACAGTGAAAAATGAATGCAGCATTGATTTGAAAACACTACAAGTCTGATAGTCCAACAAGAATAAACCTGTTTTCTGTGTCTATGGTGTATTAGCTTACACTGTAACCATACCATAACGTCTCAAAAATCAGATCTGCTGTGAGATTATAAATGTCACAATCTCACAATATTGCGAAGCATAACATGAGAACCTCTCTAACTCAGCACCAGGGCACCTACACATCAGAGCAGAGGAATCTAAATCTCTTTGGCCCACTTTGAGAGTTATAATTTTAGATGCAGCACTGCAGCGAGGTGCTAAAGCCAAAGGCCTCTTGGAGAGCCAGTGAGAGGCAGATAAAAGAGCTGCATCGAGCAGAAAATAAAGATTAGCTTGGAAGAGGAGTTGCATTCACTTAAATGTGATTTGTAATCAAACCAATGACATTCGGGCTATGTTTATTAATCAAATTAATTTTGAAATATTCTGTTTTACTTTAGAGTCATCATTTATTATACAAATGTCCTGTGTGGTTCTATCTAATGCTGCATATTTTGCTTGGTTTTAAAATGCCTCTTGGGCTATCGGATCACAGAACCCGGTCTCATGGCACGGCGTGCAAATACCATGAAATTACACACAGACATTCCGCGTTTCATGAGTACGCATTTTAGCCTTTTCGAGTGCCATTTGTACGCCGCTTTTCGCGTGTCATTTGTATGCTGCACGACAAAGCAAACGTCCGCAGTTAAGTTTAGGCAAGAAAACCATTAACTTAGGTTTAGGCAAGAAAATCACTTAGTTAGGGTAAGGGAAATTGTCATGGTTGGGCTTAAAGTAAGTAAGTAAACAAAGTAAAACACGTACAGAAACAACGTAACACAACTACAGAAAACACGTCACAAACGTCAATAAAAAACACGTGACAATCGTTACATGACAAACGTCACTAACGCCTCGAACACGGATCTCCTGGATAAAAGTCCGACCCTCCCGCCCACCATAATTGGTCTCTCTCTTGATGTGAAATGATGTACATCTAAAGAGCGGGGAAGTGAGATCCGATCACAAGTGGTCACTCAAGATGCATGCGGAGACGCAGCCCAGTCGCACCGCAGTTCGTGAAATAGTCACAAAATTTAATGTATTGGTTCATGTACATAGACATGAATTTCAAATTTGTTCCGCGATGGTCAGCAGGAAATCAATTTGTATGTAATACACGTTACTGTGTTAAGTTACGGCACATTTGGAGTTATTCTAACCCAAACTATGAGCTTTTCCTAAACCTAACTAAGTAGTTTGTTGCCAAAGCCCAACCAAGACAATCTATTCCTGAACCTAACTAAGTATTTTGAAAAGACTGGAGCGTTACGTGTTGCTTGACATTCGTAGGAAAAAGCATGAAAAATATGTTGTTGAAAGTCAAGTCAATTTTATTTGTATAGCCCAAAATCACAAATCACAAATATAAACATAGACAATCCATATGACAAAAAATAATGCATATAATGTGAACATATGTGAGAAGATAAATCCAGGAGGATTTCAAGCAGCTTCCCGGCGTCGCCAAACAGATAGAGCCAGAGCAACATGACCTCCTCTCGATGACAAACAGGTAGAGCCAGAGCAACACAACCTTCTCTCCACGCCAGATAGGTAGCACCAGAGAAACACAACCTCCTCTCCACACCAGATAGGTAGCGCCAGAGCAACACAACCTCCTCTCCACGCCAGATAGGTAGCGCCGGAGAAACACAACCTCCTCTCCACGCCGAATAGATAGAGCCAGAGCAAAACAACCTCCTCTCCACGCCAAATAGACAGAGCCAGAGCCAGAGCAACACGACTTCCTCTCTTCCATGTAACCTAGAGAGAGTGCTGGATTTTTGTTTTTCATTTTTGTTTAAGTCGTGCTGAGGGTCAAAAAAGAAGGGAAATTTGTGTCTATGTCAATGAATCAAATAGATTCAATTTAGAGACTATTTTACGAACTGCCGTGAGACTGTTTTGGGAGACGCGTTCAAATGTCAGGTGGGAACTGATACTTAGCACTTTCCATTTGCTATCGGATCTCCCAAGATGTTAATGCCAGGTGTAAACAGGGCACTGAGACACTCTGCATGTACTGTATGACTTCAAAACCATACACACTGACGTTCGACAGAGCTTCAGCATGTGGCGCAGTCTTAAACAGTCCAGTCTAGATTTGACAACTCACTTATAAGGAACTCTTCGACTACATAGCATTTGCATGCAACATTATTTTAACTCAGTTATAATTTGGAAATTTGAAGAGACTTCCTAGGTTGAACAGCAGCGAGACAGGCTGTGGTGATGCTGTCAAAAAGACAGATCCTGGAGCTTCTGTACAGACTGGGAATCTGTCAGCACTTCACTGTCATGGACCACCTCCAACGGATGTCTCCTCAAGATATCATCAGTTTCTTGATACTCAATTTCTGGCTTTTTATTTTACCTTTGGGTTATACAAAAAAAAAAGTTGCTATATCCTTCTGACACTGAGGGTAACAAACTTCGCTTGAGGCTAATTGACATATTGAAGTGCCCCTAATGCTTAAAAACAGTATTCTATTGATTATGATTGTAAGTAGTCATTTTCTCTCTTAGGAAGAAATCATTTTAAGAGACCAAGCCATGGACTTTGGTGAACTGCAACAGCCTTCTCATCAAGTACATTCACACTTCACAAGAGCTGTCGATTGCAAGTTCACTCTCCTGCTCACCGCAGTTATCTAGCTTGGGAAGTTAAAGCCAACATAATGAAAAATTTATTTTTTTTAGGTTGTTTTGACAAAATGTCATTTATTCCAATTCTAAGGTGTAGCAATGACCTTGCATGGAGCCTCCTGTTCCTTAAGATAAGCACATCTTTACTAACCTGACGCGCCTGAGAAGCCGTCATCGGCAACTGTTCACTTTCAAAACATACATGGCAGGTGATTGGACGAATCATCTGTCAATCAAACTCTTGCCAAAGTCAGTCGGGAGAAGAACGAAAAAATCTTTTCCATCAAGAAAAGTCTTCAGTGTTGTTTTTTGCTCTTCTTTCAGTGAAGAAATACTTTACAGTTCTGATATAACTGATGCGGTAACACTTTATAATAACCATCATTTATAAATGGTAAATTGATAGTTTACTAAAATTTACTTAATAGCTATTTTACTGTTAACAATTTATGAAATTATAATTAATAATGTTTACTAATTATTGTTAATGCTATCATTTATTATTTTATATTTTGACAGTTTATTGTTGCACACATTATAACATTTTATATACTATATTAAGTATTTGTTAATGATGAAGAAATTATTTGTAAACCTATAACAAACTGTTTGTTAAACATCTATAAACATTACATAGATAGATAGATAGATAGATATTTGTAAGAATTTGTTAATGGTTATTAATTGATTTGTAAACCATCTATAAACATTATTTGGTTGGCTATTATAAGTTGCAACTAATGATTACAATACCTTGTTAAATGGTTAATAAATACATTGTAAACAATCTATAAACATTATTTAGATAGATAGTTATTGTCAACGGTTAATAATTAGTTCCTGGTCCATCTATCTAAGTAATGTTTAAAGATGTTTTACAAATGATATATTAAAGGTTTACAAATCATTTGGTAATCATTAACAAATACTTAATATAGTATAGTTACTATGTTATAATGTGTGCAACAATAAACTGTCAATACATACTTTACTAATGTAATCAGAATGTAATTCTTATTGTCTCTTATCAGCTTTGATACAATATATAATTTATAAACTAATTATGTCATAATACACAAACTAATGATAAAATAACGTAAATAATAACATTACTAATAATTAGTAAACATTAATTATCATTTAATTGTTTGTTAACAGAAAAATAACTATTACCTACGTTTAATTTACTATCAATTTACCATTTATAAATGAAGGTTAATATAAAGTGTTACCACTGATGCTACTGCAGCATCTACGCCAACCTCTGAAAGAGTTGCCATTGCCACACATAAGCCACGCCCGTAGCTGCCAGTAGCTCTTCACAGGATGCTGATTGGTCCCGACAACGCATTAGGCCTCCTTGAAGTCTGATGGAAGATGGATTTCCGTGTGATCTTGTGATCCCGCGATTCTCACGCGATATCCAGAGAATCCAGCTGCCGTGCAAGATAACATCCTGACTGCAGTCAATAACAAAAGTGATTTTTTTGATGATGACATTCTTGGCATTTTTTTGAGCAGCCGTGATTCTGCGTCATTGCCATACTTGCCCAGATAATTCAACCACGAACCTTAGTTACTGCATTCCCATTGAGGACCAGAAACAAACTGAAGCTTTGTATTGCTGTTCTATTATAAGACCAGCACAAAGAAAATACATGCAAGCCTTCAAAAGAGAATGCACAGCAAGAGTTACTGAATGAAATACTTTTATTTTTATTTTTTAATCACACAGCATGGTTTAATATATTATCGAATGTAGCTGTTGGGTTCAAACAATTCCAGCAAGAATAAAAAGAAAGAGGAGGAGGGGAGAGAGAGAGAAAGAGAGAGAGAGAGATGGAGACAAAATACACTTTGAGTGTGAGAGAGAGAAGACATTAAATCTAGAGTTGGTAATCTTTGTAGTCTTTTTCCTGCGACAGTGCTGTTGAAGTGATGATGAAGGATGCTTCGCGGACACTGTTCTTTTTGGTATAATAGAGTTTATTACAAACAAGCAACAAATGTCATAACGAACGTCTAGAACGTCCGGAGGTCTCAAGTCAAATCTGAGAGTCCTCCCTTCGGAGCTCTCGCGCCTCCTTATATCGGGTCCATGTCATGTAACATCTGAGCTGAGCGTATAACCATGCATGGCTCCTTTGTCCTACATAACCATGCATGGCTCCTTTGTCCTACATATTTATCTTTCAGCCCCATGTCATATCTTGTGACCATATTCTCCACTTATGATTCTTACCCATGTGTTTACCCTTATGGCCTCTCGGTCATGTGCAAGACTTGAAAATATACCACATCTTCAATACATTTTTTTGTTATATTTGGATCAGGGTCTGTCCGTGGTCGCTGCCGCAGCCTGCTGGAGCCTGACCTGAAAGAGTTTCTGGTGAACCTGCATGATTTCATCTGATTTTGCGCAGAATCGTACCCGGTGGCACCGATCACAAGCATTAAAGGTCCCATACTGTATCATGCTCATTTTCAGGTTCATACTTGTATTTTGTGTTTCTACTAGAAGATGTTAAAAAAAAACGTTTATTTTCCTCCTCATACTGTAAACAACAATGATTATATTGCACACAATGAATAGAATTGCACATTCAGGAGCCTGATTAGCGACTCAAACTTGATTTGTTGGACCAGGGCCTCCATGTCCTCTCTGTGTGAGGACAATGCACCTGACCAGCAGCACCAGAACCATGAAGGACCATAATGCTCTGTCCATGCTCTCCATGGAGAAGAAACTCGTCAAAGACATTCCCGACTTTAATAAGAAGCTCATTGAGAGGTTTGCCACTCAGAAGGAGAGAAGAGCAAAATTATTCTACAAATAGGCTTTCAAAAACATGCAGGCTTTCTCACCACATTGACTTTTCTTGTACATAGTTGTCCTCAATAGGGATGTCACAAGAACCGGTACTTCGGTACCAAGTCGATGCCAAAATTCTAAAAACGTGACGGTATTATTTTTTTTCCAGTACCGACGGTACCGTCCGATGCATGCAGGGTCCGAAATTAACACCCGCCAAGCGTCGAATGCGGCTGCTTCTGTCCTCTGCTCTCTGTGTCGGAGTTTGACTCACACACACACAACAGCGCCATGTAGCAGCGAGATCCAGAGATGCAGAGATCCTTTATGTTCTAAAAGAGGATTCACTCGTGGGGGAAAAAACTGAACTGAACGAACTGATCAGAGATCCTTTATTGATTTGTTCAAGAAGAGGATTCACTCGTGGGGGAGAAAAACTGAACTGAACAAACTGAATTTCTATCCTTTGTTGATTATTGCTAAACGAAAAGTTTTTGTTTTTTTTATTGAACTCTGGGCTATGTATTTCCGGTGAATGTTATTGGGACTTGCATTTGATTATCTTAACACTTAACTCCCCAGATCCACTTCTTTGTTTGAACCAATCCGACAGCATCTAATCAAGTTTCAGGAGAAAACCATGAAGAACTAACGTTAAGTTACTGAGCACCAGTTGGATCCAGTTACTCTGCTGTTAAAATGACGTTACATTTGATGAAGAGCGCATATGGCTTGTTTAGGACTCGAGACCTGACTTACGACTTGAATGCACAGACTTGAGACTTACTTGTCTCAACTACCTATAGTAGCCTATACCCAGTGCAATGTCACCATGTATAAACACATGCACACATTACATGGGATTTATTGTTTTTTTTGTTTTGTTTTTTACCGTGGTATCGAATTTAGTATTGTGAATCGTGGAAATTTACTGGTGTTGGTATCGACTACTAGATTTCTTATATTGTGACATCCCTAGTCCTCAGTCTCATTTGCTTAAATTGAGCATGGAGGCATTACTATTCAATTGAGACCGGTAAATTAGTTGTATTGTTCTTGTTAACTGTATTTTATGTTGTATTAATATCTGTGGATGTGTTTTGGTTGTGTGTTGAGTAAGGTGAGAGAGTTTTGAAGCAGACGTTTTGCTGGAGTTTACTGTTTCTACACCTCAGAGCACTTGAGTCCCGTGCTTATGTACATTCAGGTGTCTGAATAGCTGCAGGACTTAACAGCAGTTCAACAACAATATTCCTATCTGTACATTGTGTACAACATGCTTATGTACATTCAGCTGTATGAATAGCTTAAGGACATAACAACAGTTTTCCTATTTACACTTCATGTTTACTTACCCTGATCTTCACCTCACTATTGGTTTACCAAACAAAGCAAAGTCAATAGTGGCATCACATGAAGTAAACATTTCTATTTCATGTTCTATTGTTATATTACGTTATTATTGTATTACAGTACATGTTTATTATTGTATTATGGTACATGCAGTGGTGGAAGAAGTACTTAGATCGTGTACTTCAGTAAAAGTAGCAATACTACCATGTAGAAATACTCTGTTACAAGTCCTGCATTCAAAATCCTTCTTAAGTAAAAGTGCAAACATATATTGCATATGAATATACTTAAAGTACCAAACACAAAAGTACACATTATGCAGACTAATGTATATTATTGGATTATACTTATTGATGCATTAATGTGTTCATCAATTAACTGTAACTGTAACACTAACTGTAACTAACTTTAGAGTAGCAGACTTTAACTAACTCTACTGCTGGGTAGTTTAAGCTATAGTAATACATCATTATATATTTGTTGATTATATTTTGTATTAATAATCTGAATCTGTACAGTAACCAAAGTTATTAAATCAATGTAGTGGAGTAAAATGTACAACATTTCCCTCTGAGATGTAGAGGAGTAGAAGCAGAAAGTATCAGAACATGGAAATACTCAAGTAAAGTAGAAGGACCTCAAAATTGTACTCAAGTACAGTACTTGAGTAAATGTACTTAGTTACTTTCCACCACTGAGTACATGTTATGCTGTTGTGTTTTTTTAAGCATTCTCTACTGCTCCTGTTGGAATAAAATAATTATTGATTATTTAACTGCAAGTAGTAATGTGTTTTTGATACCTTCACTTTTTTTGTATTAAAGGACCCATATCATGCTCATTTTCTGGTTCATACTTGTATTTTGTGTTTCTACTAGAACATGTTTACAGGCTTTAATGTTCAAAAAACACAATATTTTCCACATGCTGTCGGCCTGAATATATCTATATTTACCCTCTGTCTGAAATGCTCCGTTTTAGTGCATTTCAATGGAATTGAAACGTAATGGGTTGCTAGGCAACAGTTTGGGTTCATGTTTACTTCCTGTCAGCTGATGACATTGCAACAGGACATACACTGCAACAGGAAATAAACTGGGACACATTTAGAATGTTTACGTTTAAAACCTTGTAATGGTCTAAATATTGTATATTTGTGACATCACAAATGGACAGAAATCCTGACAGCTTGTTTCAAATATCTGAATACGGGCTGTGTGTATTTCTCCGTATATTGAGCATTTTGATAGTTTTACAGTATTTATATAGCACTTAAACCTCCTTTATAATTTAAAAAACATGAATATCTCACTTTTTTACAATATGGGACCTTTAAATCCTACCGGGATGTTTGCTGAAACTGATTGGATGTGGCACAGCCCTACCTAGAAACATTTCCGTCAGCCGCCACTGATTATATTACTACCTTTCACCTTATACTATATCACATATCCTACACCATCATAATTTATATTATACTGTATTTTAATACTATACAATACTATATTATGTTAATATGTTCTGATTTTTTCATCATATTCTATATTATATTACATCTCTATATTAAAACGGAAAAACACCAAGCCATTATTTAATCATATCATCAGTCATATAGTAATAACTTTAACCATACCCCTATCACTTTACATTGCAATTTTTGTCACCATATGTTCTCTTATCGTTTTTTTTTCTTATTTTAGTTTCATTGTTTATATACCTCTTATTATTTATTTATTTGTACAGTATTTATCTGTTCTATTGCTATGTTTGTGCTGCTGAACCACAGTTCCCCTCCGGGCATCAATACAAGTTTATCTTGTCTTAACAAAGTCATAAGCCAACTTGTTTGTTGACTGAGTTGACTGCTCTCAAGCTACAGCTGCTTCGGATGCGAATAACACATTCAGTATGTCACAGTTTGTGCAGCAATAGTGTGATCATAAAATATCATAATTATTTTACCCTTAAGGTATTTCATAATACGGTGTGCTGCTTTTGTTCCCTCTTAATTTGGTTCAACTCTAGTAAGTGCACACCGAGACACAAATTAAATGCCAGCGCTCCTTTTTCTACATTTAGAGAGCACACTGACTTTTTAACCCTAATTACTCCTGAAACGTATAGGATGCTGAGGTCACAGCAGACCGCTTCCACAAATGCCACTACACCGCTGAGAGAGGTTATACTCATTTCTATTGAGTGGAGAAGGTTTATACAGTCTAAACATTCATCACAGTGAATCACTATGGGTTGACTTTCAGGCTGAGTGCAGAACGTTAATTTATATGGAAATGTGTCTTTTAGATTGCCGTCCGCACGGTGTCAGGGGCCTGAATACTAAAGATTAATTTGTGATATATATCAGTATTGTAGCCAGTGCTTTCCATGTTTACTCTCTTGATCTCTCCTCTCTCACACACATTTCTTCTATTGATGTGAATCATATGCATACATACATTTTAATTGACTCTGGTTCTCCTTAAAGGACCAGTGTGTAACAGATTAGGGTGATGTATTGGCAGAAATGTAATATAGTATTATTAAGTATGTTTTCTATGTTTTCTTTGATGTATAATCACCTGAAAATATGAATCGTTTCATATTTTAATTGTGTGTTATCGTTAGCTTAAAATGAGCCGTTTATAACAGCAGTATATCCTGAGCGGGTCCTCTTCAGAGTCCGCCATGTTGCACCGCCATGTTTCGGTTCTCGCTGCCGTCTCCGCCGCTCTCTCTCTCTCTTGCTTCACCACTCACCTCCCACGTACACACACACTCTACGCACTGGCTGTGCTCCAACTGGCACTAGAGAGGGCCATTCGCGTCGGCCACCCACGGGAGAGGCTTCAGTTGGTTGCGGTTGCGATTTCAACCTCACCGCTAGAGACCGTCCGATCCTACACACTGCTCCTTTAAGTTGAGGGGAGCGTCGTTGCAAAATGTAACAAATAAATACATACATATCTATTTACAGAATTGTTATTTATTATTAAAATAGTAAATTCAACACCAACGACTTGGTAAAAAAAATTCTTAACAGGAATTACAGTTCAACTGTAAACCTGTGATAATGCAGCAAGGTCAAAACTTAAACAGGAATTAAAAGTCCAGTCTATAATGTATATAGTATATATACATATATATGGTACTGTATGTGTGTGCAAATAAATACAAAAAAATTAAAATGAAAAACAATTTTATGACAAGATTCAATCACATTAGTCATGTGGATGACATCATTTAGGCCTTTTATGTATTTATTTTCTATAAATCTTTTATGGTATCATGTACACACATGCACTTACACACACACAACACATTTGATGTGGCTCGTGGATGACTCAGAGTTACGGTTCTACAGACGCTCATTCATCCTCGTTGTTATGGAAAAACACATTCAGAACATTGCAACACACACACCACTCTGGGGATACTGTATATGGAAAAACACAAACATGGAGCACGTGCGTCCCTGCATATAGACTCGTGCATACACACTCTTGAGCAAACACACATCCACAGGATTAGCTGATGTCATACGCCTATTGATTTTGCCACATCAGCCGCACACTCGAGGATGAAAATACACACACACACACACACACACACACACACACACACACGACGACTATGATGTAAAATTTATCGTGCATGGAACCGCTTTCCCGGGGCTGTAAAAGGCAATAGGGCGGCAGTGGGAGAGATAACAAGGAGGATTAAACATTACTGTATATGATCTTTGTCTGTCTACAACGTATGTGCTTATGCAGATGTGGATTTATGTGCACATATAGATCAGAAAGGAAGGAAAAGGAAACAGAGTGAGTCTTTCAAAGGGATTATATTTAGTAGTTTTTCAGTTTAAGGTCTAATCTATGCAGTATTACAATCTATGTAGGTACAATAATACAAGTAAAACAATAATTCTGTATTGAAGTACAGTTTTAAGGTACCCGTGTACATTACATGGGTAATTTTATTTTCTGTTTGTATTTATTAGCTACGTTCTACTTCTACCCAATGACATTTTACAGGGACGTCAGTACTCAAAGTGGGCCTGTACTCACCGGTGCACAGTACCAGTGTTTCTACATGTAACTCCTTGGCGTACCGTGACTTCTTCTCGTGTATACCGGAACTTCTGACAAGCTCAATCGCAACAGCGCCGCGCCAGCGTATTTGTACCGTGCCTCATAACATCTCTTCCTAACTAGATGCGATGCGAACGAGCGCACATCAGATTGTTTCAGTTTTTCCCAGCGAATATGTCCTAACCTGCTACGTGCTTCAGCGGACAGGCTGAGCAATGTGTAACTTGCTTGAAAAAAACTGACAGTAACTGACAGTAACTGACAGTAACGTCTCATCCACACTGGGAACGTCATGAGGCGCGTCAAAAATAGGCGAGACCTCGAATCTCTAGAGAGAGACGCAGCTGAGACAGTGCGGCTGCTCTAACCTGTTAACACGGATGCTGAAATAAAAAACAACAGGTAATGCAGCCGCCACGCACTGCTTACGTGCTCCACTGTGGACGAGGCTTTAATCTCACCCTCTCTATGTAATAGAGAGTGATGTCGCTCGTAGTGTATCTGGACAATTTCTCGCACTCCATTCGCCACAGTTCGCTGTACGTCAGGAAGAGATGTAAAAACTATGTAGGGAGCATCTAGACGAGCCAACGCAC
Organism: Sebastes fasciatus; assembly: GCF_043250625.1. Taxonomy (NCBI): domain Eukaryota; kingdom Metazoa; phylum Chordata; class Actinopteri; order Perciformes; family Sebastidae; genus Sebastes; species Sebastes fasciatus. Next base: position 4,908,101 of record NC_133804.1, read on the forward strand.
GACAGGGGTGAGAACGAAGGTGCTGTAATTTATCAATAGCCTATAATTTTCACGTCATTTTTGTAAAATAATTAGTGAACTGTTCGTCAACTTTGACTGTCAACTGTGTCTAGATTCACTGTTTGATCGGAGTTTGCAAGTGATTGACAGCTGCTCTGAGACAGCAAGGCTGCAGCTCGGCTCTGATTGGTTGTTTTCCTCCAGTCTGTGAAATCTTGCAGATGCCGTTAGGAGCACCGGAAGACACAGAGGCACATTATTTTGTTTTCAAATTACCTGTCTCATGCACTACTGTCAGGAAATAGCAACCATTTTATAAAAAAAAATTGTTTTAATCATATTTGCTCCAATCTCTCCTACTTCTTCTTTAAGTAAATTAATGTAGGACATTTACTTGTGATGGCCAATTTTCATTTCATCATGTTTTTGCACCACTGGCACGAGATTAGATAATAAACCCTTCCAATGATCTTCACAAGCATAGCAGTGCAGTTGTTTTTGAATGCAGATGCATATCAACTCACAGAGGCAGATAGCAGGACGATAACAGCTTGCAGACACATGCTGTATGTTGTTTTACAGCATGTTGTAAAAAAAAGACAATAGATTAAAGATCTTCATTATACAGCACATCAGGGGGATGAGCTACAACTAAAGAGGGCACGACAGCGAGAGAGAGAGAGGCGGGAAGTGAACGAGTGAGAGTGAAAGATGGAAAGAAAGAGTGAAAGAGAAAGAATAAGGGGAGCGTTGGAGAATAGAAGTGAAACAGTAATGTGAGCCGCCTCTATAAAACACAGAGAAAAACACTCTCCGTGCACACTAGGGACCCTGTTCACATGCGCACAGCTTTCATGGGTGGGCATACACACACACACACACACACACACACACACACACACACAAATAGATGCAGAAAAACATTAAACACACACACAGCATTTGGAAGCTTGTATAATTCTCTCTGTGGGTGTCAATTAAATCTCTCAGCTCTGTCAACAGCACACACACACATACACACACACACATACACACACACGCGTTCTCTTTCAACAGCTAATGCATCGTCAACACCGGCTGGCTTGGCAAGCAAGAGAGAGAGAGAGACGAGGTGTTGAAGAGAGAGAGAAATAGAGATACGAGATAGAGAGCTGGTAATATGAGAGCATGAAAGCACTGCAGGTAAGGAAACACTGCGGTTGTCACACACACACACACACACACACACACACGCACACACACACACACACACACACACACACACACACACACACACACACACACACACACACACACGTTGGTCTCATTTCATGTTTTCTCTGGGTTTGAATGGCCAGCATTAACACTGGGCTAATGAGCTATATACAGTATGTTATATGCAAAAACATACCCTCGCACGCACACAGCAACCAGAAACCATTAGATGCAAACTAATGGATTAAACCCATGAATGTCATCCATCCCAGTAAGTAAAGACCTACCGGCTGCATGAATTAATGTATCATCAATTGACTGAACAAACAGCAGCGCTATTGGCCCACACTGTACGCCGTGGAACTAGTTCAACTGGTGACAATGGTGTTGCATAATGCAAAACGCATCTTGACTGAATTTAAGGCAGATTGTGCGTTATGAAATCCGCGCTTGGAGCAGGTGGCAGGATGTTCACAGGTCTGCTCCCTGCTGAGGTGTCCTGATACAGACTTCAAACCCACAGTGACTTGGTTAGTGGTGACCGAACAGTACTCGCCAACCTTGAGAGCTCGAAAATAGGGAGGATTTCTAAACCGGGGAGGTCTGGGGTTCCTGACCCCAGAAAAGTTTGAGTTTCAGAGACTGTTTCCTGCATTCTGGTGACTTTTAACGAATGGAAATAAAAAAATTATTATAAGTACACTGCAACTGCATTTTTGTTAAAGCAGCAGTGGGTAGAATTGGAGAAAATATGATTACAAAAAGTTTTTTTAATAAAACATATACTATAACGTAACAGGCAACAGTAAAGTCTGCCGGGAGTTTGGTAGCAGTAGCAGCAGCAGGTGAGATTAGAGCAAATATGATTGAAAACAATTTTTTTTATAAAACGTTCACTATATCCTGACAGTAGTGCATGAGACTCGTTAACTGAAAAAATCATCTGCCTCTGTGTCCTCCGGTGCATCTAATGGCATCTGCAAGATTTGACAGACCGGAGGAAAACAAGCAGTCAGAGCCGAGCTGGAGCCTTGCTGTCTGTGAGCAGCTGTCAATCACTCGCAAACTCCGATCAAACGGTCAAACTAGGCAGCGCTGATCAAATATGAATCAATATTCTGTTACTGTAATGCCTATTTCTTGCCTAAAATGTTTTCAGAATCATCTTGTAGTGCACAGTTTAGCTGTAAAATGAGAGAGTTTATGACCCGGCACCCAGCAGCTGTGTTGAGGAAATTCCAAGCACCGCCCACCAGCCGTAGCACAGCCAATAGGAACGCTCTCTCTCTCTGAAATGACCTGTGATTGGTCAAAGTCGCCCATCACGTGCCTGATATTTTAAAGCCTGAAAACAGAGCCATGAGGAGGAGCAGAAGTCTAGCTTTCTCTCAGAACACTTGAATTACAAATTACTGAAAGGTTATTATGGAATTTTTGACAAATGATGCCAAAAATATACTGTCTACTGCCACTTTAAAAAAGCCTACTCTTAATTTTACTTTTAATTCTCAGGAAGGAAAACAACATTTTGGGTGTGAACTTGTGTGAATCTCTGGTATAAACTAAGCTCATATTCACCACTTTTCATTGATTAATTTTTTGTCCCTGCTTGAGTATTTCTTTCTCTTGGTACTCTCCATTTCTCTCTCCGTCTCTCACTCACTGAAGGCCCTTTCAGACAAACCACAACAACGGCACCACTGCGCTCTGAAAACTGTTATTTCCAACGGCTTCCGCCGCGCCACGACGGATTTGCTGTGATGCTGTGATGTGCGGCAGCTCTCCCTGGCTGGGAAAAGACATTCGGTGTAGTTCTGTTGCCGTCCGGGTGGAAACAGTAGGGCTTATGTTTTAAACACGCTGTACAGTGCCAGATACAGGTTTAGACAACGAAATAAGAAAAAAAAGGTGTGAAAAATATCGGGAGAAATCGGGAGAAATGCAGGAGAACTGTGACCCCGGGAGGAAACCGGGAGAAGGCAATGAAAAATGTGAGTCTCCCGGGAAAATGGGAAGGGTTGGCAAGTACGGTGATGCCACTAAACACCCCACTCTATTGGAAAATACAGAGATATAACACAGTTAACCCTAACAGTCCCAGGCCCAAAATGTTGGTGCTATGTGCATGCATGTCATTAGGTTCAATAGCCTACGTGTGGCCTGCTCTTTTTCTTTTTTCAGCATAACCAAGGCTATTTAAAATTAAGAAATATGTAATGAACTGTATTCAAAACTCGTACCGTATAAAGTGAGCTGATGTTTTAATGTCAAGGTTCATATACCCAAAGAACTTTGCAATCCATAAACATTACCACAGAGCATGCACACAGTGGAACTAGGGCGTTTGGGGCCCCAGAGGGTAAGGGACTCCGGGGCAGTTGCCCACTATGCCACATGACACACAGGATTTTGGTTATTTTTAATAGTAACTCAGCACTGCAAAGTCAGCATGAAGCCTATGGAGGACGAAACCTGCCAAATTTAAAAATAAAGGAATAAATAAATAAATATGTCACTAACTGTAGCAGCGATAATACTAACAATAAATGTAGCCAATAATGAATTGATAACATGTGACATAAATTGATATTTCTGTTTTAATTTTCTTCTATATTTATTATTTGTATCAATTCTCTTATTTATTTACTCTTCTGTTTAATTTTTCCTTTTATTATTTATATTAATTTGTATTAATTTTTAAATGTGTTTATTTTTATTTTATTTTTATTTATTCATTTATTTTTGCATTTATTTGTATTTATTTCATATTTATTTTAAAAGGTATTTATATATTTATTTATTTATGCACAATTTTTCCTTTGCATTTCACCTCTTATTGAAAACATATTTATTTATTGTATTTGTTCAGTTCTTTACACATTTCTTTTTGCATTTCTTTATGCATTCCTGCCTCATTATGCCAATGAGGGGGCTGTCAATCAGTGTGTGTCTTTTGTTGCTACATTTAACGACATATTTATTTATTTATCGAGTCACTCATTTATTTATTCATTTATTTTTGATATTGGCACATTCTGTTCTCCTGAACTGGAGCCTGCTACCACTAACATACATAATGAAAATAAATGGTGTTATAATTGTGACCCAAATTCGAGACATTGCTTTGACCAGGGGCCCTTTATCAAAAACTAGTGTTAAAACCATCAGTATTACATATTCTTACATAAATTCAATATAAATATATTATTCTTATATATATATATAGTTAGAAATTAACAATTATTTTTATAATTTTACAGATTTATTAAAAGAAATAGTTAACTATGGGTTGAATTAGTGGCTGTGCTGCTATTCTAGACTCGGGTTTGTTTTGCCACAGTTTTCTCCTGCACAAATCAATATCATCACCCTTGGCATTATTAATGTGACATTCTGAATATGAAAACCAAACAATGATGGAATAGACAAGAGGGCAGAAACAATGTTGAATGTGCTGCAAACTTGCAATGACAAACGTGCCCTCTCCTTGTCTACAACCACAGGAATATGAGACACACAGCGACTGACAGAATGACCTCTGACTTTAAACAAGATGCACGTTGACATTGATCTTCAGCTTGATTTTGCGTCCATCTGCTAGATAGCAAATGGCACAAATCCTTATTCCAACACTGTGGAACATTTACATCATATTATACAGGAAAGTAATAATACATGAAAACAGTGGGTATTTACCATCCTCCTGCTGTTGTTTGACACAGAACAAAGACAAACCTTCTTAGAATTAGATAATAAAAGTGCCATTTGTTTTCTGTATTTGACCAATAAAAGGCAATGTGTTCAATTGGAGTGGAGTTCCCACATCAACGCTGTAAAAGCTCCATTAAAATGACTGAAGTGCATCTACTCTTCATAGTATGTTTGGACTCCCACTCTTGTTTTTGCATGACCAACCATCACAGCAGGCGCTCATTTAGTTTGGAAATTAAATAAACACTTACGGAAGCAGATGATGAATGCATGAATTATTTTGGTGTGTCACAACAGTGCAGGATAAAATAGGCAGTTCAGGATAGCAAAATCCAACACTGGAATAATATCACTCATATTATCATTTCTTTTACATTTTAAGTCATGTTAAACCAATATGGTCTCTTGGTGGTTTGTTTCATCACTTTTCCCAATATATGGACTGTACCTAATGCTGGAAATTAAAACATGTAACCAATTATGTGTATCCACTGGAAACTGGCAGGAGTTGGTTTGGATATTGGTAAAATACGGCGCGTCAATATACGCTTGTTACGCATAAGGTCCTTTCAAAATAAACTTCCGTTTTTCACAGGAAGTTAGATTTAGGCAACACAACCATTTAGGTAGGGTTAGGAAACGGTTGTGGTTGACGTTTACTTCACTGACTAGCGACTCACGTGACTCACGGTGCTGGCGATACTAAACGACTCACGTGACTCACATGACTGACGATACCGACGAGTCACGTGACAAAATAAGTCAACTTTACATTTAGTTTCACACGGGATACGAACACCGGTCTCCTGGTTGAAAGTCTTGTGTTTGTTTGTGCTTATTTTAACCCAAACCATTAGCTTTTCCTAAACTTTACCAAGTAGTGTTGTTTCAATTCACAACTTGAATACATTTTTTAAACTGCGACAGTTTCACTTTCACAACATACAGGTAGATTGAGTTGGGCTCATCTGAAGCATTAGAATGGTAGTGATAACAACTGAAAATGGCCTTTTAATGGGCCAATTGATAACATTCAACATGGGTGCCGTAGAGCTGAGGGGAACTGCAATGTTAATGATAATTCTCTATGGATCCGTCATTATGATTGAAACTTGTCACGTTGCACATTTGATCCACTGTAATATAAAACTATTAATTAGTGATACATTTACACATACAGCACATCAACCATTTTACAATTTTAGGAAACAAAATGCATGTTTTAAATGAGTATGAGTATCTAAGAAACATGTTCCAATCCATGCTTCACTGAGAGACTGCTGTGCTATTACCTGTATATTAATATGTTATCTGCCATATCATCATAAAAATAAAAGAAGGCCGTCATTTCCCTGCTGTCTCTATGAGACATGCAAAAAAACTATTAGAAATGCAATTGGTAGCTATTTAAAAAATTAAACCCCAACAAACCTCCTGCTAAAGCCAAATCCAAATAAACACTGTAAGCGCTAAATCTGTGGTGTCAGGAGTCTTTGAGCTGCCTTCAGCAGAGTCCACATTAATACCAAAGCTGGCCCACTACATGTCCTTGAGGGGCCAATTCATTAGTTAGCTGGAAAGCCCAATCAATCACAATGTATCAGGGAAGACTACAGATCATAATTCCGCTCAGGTACAGCAAAGAGAAAAGACAGGGAAATGAGACGATGGATGGATGGAAAGAAAGGCAAAACAAGACAGATTGGCAGGCAGGGAGAAGGGAAGAGGGATGATTGCAGATGAAACTGCGGACAGTTTAAGGTGTTATCCCATGAGTTGCTTGGTGTTGCAGTGATTAGAGGTCACCTGTCGACAGGGGTGCAAGAAGTGGCATTACCACAGTGTAGACACACTCTGTTACAAGTACAAGTCCTGCATTCAAAATGTTATTTAAGCAAAAGTACAGAAGTATTACCATTATTCAAAGTACCAAAATTAAAAGTACAAACACAGAACTTTCATTTTTGTTATGTACTTTACTAACGCCAGTTAGGTTTACGCAATACAACCACTAAGTAAGGGTTAGGAAACGGTCATGGTTGACGTTAACTTCACTGACTAACGACTCGTGACAAAATAAGTCAACGTTACTTTCAGTTTCAGACGGGACATGAACACCAGTCTCCTGGTTGAAAGTCTTGTGTCTTTTTGACCCATCCACCATCCCTGCCGCCCGCCTTTCTTGGACTCTCACGCTATTAATACTACATCACTTGCTCCGATCCTCGAATAACGTCGCAGGTGTATTTACATTGGAGTTAGTTAAAAGCCCGGTTCGTCACATACTGTTGCTAAAGTGTGGGTCGGTTTCTGATGCCTAGGGGCACTTACCAAATGGCGGTATTTGACGAGTTGGGTGTGAGAACGGGTTGCTAGAGGGGTACCTAGAGCGTCATGGTTTGAAGCGTATAGGGCAACTGGCCAAACGGAGGTATTTGACAAGTCGGGAGTGAGAATGTGTTAAAAAAGCCATGTGGAATTGAGCATTTAACAACAAATGGAAACATTTTAGGCTGTCAAAAGGACATTTACTGTATTACATGATCATTTTCTTTCTAGTATCTTAGCTGTATCATCAAAGAAGCTCAGGTTTCATGATCAAATACAAGCAATTGATTAGCGAGAGAAAGAGCAAAAGGAAAAGCCTCTGATGTTCTCCCCCCCTGAGATGTCAGCAAAGGAAAACAGATTCACACACATACACACAAACAACCTCTAGGGGCAGTCCCAAAGGTCTAAGTATGTCTCCTCTACTTGTCTGCAATTGTTCCCCTGCCTTCATCGATCTCTCATAGATCAATGTAATAAAACAGAAACAGGTGTAGGTTTGCACCCAGAGGAAACGGCAGCACATTAATCACAGCCCCGCGCTCACATGCAGCTGCTCCCGAGCTTACGCGGATTGGTTTAACAATGATTTTCAAGGCTCATCTGTCAAATTATAAAGGTTTTAATGACTTTCAAGGCCTTTGGCTACTTAAGTGGGATGATTCAAAATGACTGTGATTTAGAGCTTCCGAGGTATAAAGTAGTTAAGTACATTAAGTACTTTACCAAAGTAATTGTGAGTTAATGGTACTTTGCTTGAATATTTTAATTTAGTGCTTACTATGCAGAAGAGTATTTTGCAGAAGGCTAAACCATTAGCTAAACTATCCAGCAGTATACACAGTTAAACCATCTAAAACAATAAAACACCTCTTTAAAGGTCCCATATTGTGCTCATTTTCATGTTCATACTTGTATTTTGTGTTTCTACTAGAACATGTTTACATGCTGATATGTTAAAAAAAACTTTATTTTCCTGATACTGTCTGCTCGAATATACCTGTATTTACCCTCTGTCTGAAACACTCCGTTTCAGTGCATTTCACTTCATTTCACATTTCACAGTACATACACTGCAACAGGAAATAAACTGGGACACACTGAGAATGCTTACATTTAAAACTGTGTTATGGTCTAAATATTGTAGACTTGTGAAATCACAAATGGACAGAAATCCTGACGGCTTGTTTCAAACGCACAATTTCTGAATGCTCTGTGTATTTCTCCGTATATTGAGCGTTTCGATAGTTTAACAGTATTTATATAGCACTTGAACTTGCTTTATGATATAAAAGACATGAAAATCTCCCTTTTTACAATATGGGATCTTTAAAGTAAAACTTGGAATCACAAAGGACCCCATGAACTATTCTCAAACACAAAACCTATGTGTGAAAGTACTATCTTGCTGTGATATTGGTACATTCACATAACAAAATTATTCATGTGCTTTGTCTTCCTCTTGCATGATGGCAAATTAGCAGCACAATGCAAACAAAAAAAGAAGATGTAGGAGGAAAGAGGCATGACAGTGAATATTCAAGGAAATAGAAGTTAAAGGTCCCATATTGTAAAAAGTGAAATTTTCATAGCTTTTATATTATAAAGCAGGTTGAAGTGATATATAAATACTGTGAAAGTATCGAAACGCTTAACCCATGGAGAAATACACACAGCCCATATTCAGAAACTGAGCTTATGAAACAAGCCGTCAGGATTTCTGTCCATTTGTGATGTCACAAATCAACAATATTTAAACCATTTCAAAGTTTTAAACGTAAACATTCTAAATGTTTCCCAGTTTATATCCTGTTGCAGTGTATGTGAATGACATCAGCTGACAGGAAGTAAACATGGACCCAAGCTGTTGCCTAGCAACGCAATTACGTTGCAATTCCATTAAAATGTACTAAAATGGAGCGTTTCCGACATAGACTAAATGCAGGTATATTCAAGCAGACAGCATGAGGAAAATAAAGCGTTTTTTAAACATTAAAGTATGTAAACATGTTCTAGTAGAAACCCAAAATACAAATATGAACCTGAAAATGAGCATGATATGTCCCCTTTAAGGGAGAACCTCAAAGTAGGACTGTTCGCATTCCATAATGTATACTAATTGTCACAGTTCACTATTTTTTTCCAGTTAGTACTCAATAAATCAGTGTGCTTTAATGGTGAATGGACTTGCATTTATATAGCGCTTTTCTAGTCTTCCAACCACTCAAAGCGCTTTACACCACATGTCAATATTCACCCATTCACACACACATTTATACACTGATGGCAGAGGCTGCCATGCAAGGTGCAAACCTGCCCATCAGGATCAAATCTAAATACTCATTCACACACCGCTGGCACAGCCTTTGGGAGCAATTTGGGGTTCAGGATCTTGCTCAAGGACACATCAACATGTGACTGAAGGACTACAAGATCTTTCACCAGGAGGAATCCCCGATGACGTCTCCAAACTACGCTTTGTCATGAAAACACATGCAACAAATACACGGTAAATGACGTGATACTGTACGCGAGACACATTGCTGATGTTGTTGGTGGCACGTGTTCACAAAATAGCCTGTTTCCATCAGTTTTCACGTGTCCTTTTTTACTATTTATTCCTCTAGGTGCATCAAGAACTTTGTTCCGTGTTGCAAATGCGTGCATACAGTAAGTTTCTATAGTTACAGCTGACCCCTCCCTCCCCCAGGTTTCCCCTCAACCCGTGTCTCGCGCTCTCATTGGCTGTAGTTTGGTTGCCGGAGTCCCCGACAGGTTCATATATTTAGCGTGCTAGATATCTGGAATGTGTCAAGCCAATGCAGATTTGGCTCTGATCTGAGGCTTTTGTCGGGGAGCTACAAAAACCGTCGGGGAGCGAAAAATCTGGGCTAAAGTCGTGTGTGTGAATTAGGCATTAGGTGGAGCTGAGCTGGGATTACACTGTAGTACACTGTTGGCTTGTCATAGCAGGAGAAGCGCAGGTGTAATTGATCAAAATTAAAATGACTATGAGCTAGTTCCAGGATGATGGTATTGTGGATACTGGCTCACTGTCATGGTTTACTGGGACACTTGATGGGACTGAGCTATCGTTAATGAAATTTATTTCCTCTGTGCTTTTCCTGATATGACAAGTCAAAAATGTCCGCTTTATGTAAGTGCACCAAAAACAATGATAACAGGGTGAGTTGTCTCGCCTTAGCAGGAAGTAGCAGGAAGGTGAGGGAGATGTCAATCAAGTGAAGTTTGCACACACCCACACAGTCCAGATAAGGTAATCAGGCAAAGTGTCATAAGTGAAAACAAGTGGAGGTGGACTGTGGGTGTGTAGCAGTTCACATATTTCGACACAGTTCACAATGCCGAGGGAAACTCACTGGGTAGAGCGCACACCTTTAAAGCTGCAGTGGGTAGTAAAAGAGCAAATATGATTAAAAAAAGTTATTTTTATAAAACGGTCACTATATCCTGACAGCAGTGCATGAGACAGGTATCAGGTGTCATCTGCAAGATTTCACAGACTGGAGGAAAACAACCAATCAGAGCCGAGCTGGAGTCAATCACTCAAACGGTCAAACTAAGCAGCCCGAAGTTTACAGCCTGAAAACAGAGCCATGAGGAGATGCATAAGTCTAGTTTTCTCTGAAAGGTTATTATGGAATTTTTGCCCAATGATGCCAAAAACATTCTGCTTACTGCGTGTTTAAGTCTTTAATGCAGTGGCGTGGGTTTGAGTCCAGCCCAGGGCACTGTTCTGCATGTCATCTCCTCCCTCTCCCCTGCCTTTCCTGTCTGTCTCTTTCACTATTCAATAAAGAAGAAATGCCAAAAAAAACAACTCAAAAAAACAGCAGTGGCATGTACACGATTATCACTTAACCTTGAAATTTTTAGGTTAACTTAACTAATTATCACTAACAGGCTTTAGTCTCTGTTCCATAATTACTCTTCGAGGTCCACACTGATTTGGCCCACTTTTACAATCCTCAGGCATTGGAAATCCAGATTCACTACTGCCGGGTACACACTACACAAGAATCAACCCGATTTTGGGCTCCCCTCTCAAAAATGGTCAGCAAAACCCAGATTTTTTTGATGGTACTAGATTATTCTCTAGATTAGAGAAGATTATCTTTCCAGATATTCCTGTGGTGTGAGGTATGTTAAGAGTGTTTTTTTACATCCCCCGATCGGCTCGGAGGTCCATCCTGGCTGCCCCAATTTCATGTTCAATATTTACGATTGGGTATCCTGTTGTGTGTGGGGAACCCCGAGGACAGCTGATGACGCAGTCACGTGGGAAAGAACGATAGCCAACTGAGAACCAACCGACGCTGTCATGGATGTGGCTAATGCACGAGCTAATGCGATAAAGTAGTAGTAAAATGGACCTCAGAAATGGAGGACCAACTTGTTGATTTGAAACAGTTGTGTTTATTTAATCTGTCTCCATGACTTCATTCATTATTTTCCTTTTTTCTTTGTGAATTTTCAGTTCAAAGTAGTGCAACATCTTAAGCCTTAACTTGTTCATGTATGAGAACCTTACAGCAACATGACCCATTAATTACACTCCTGGATTAAAAATGAGCACTCCAACCTTTGCCAGTCATTCAACAACGGTAATTTGACTTCATGTTTCAGAAGAAAAGGAATATGTACACTGTGTGAAACAATCGTTTGATAAGAGAAATATGACTCAAAATAACTTGTGCTTCCTGAGGTCAAAGCAAAAGATAAAACAGAACTGTGTGTGTTAACCTCGGAGACAGGTTATAATGATATCATTGAATAGTGACTTTTACTTTAATTCTCTCAATTATTCTGTGACAGCAAGTGTCACTTTTCTTTTTTGAATTTGGATATCTATTTTGACCAGGAACTCATTATCCTTTTCAGGCCGAGCTGGTACAAAAAATAAGATATTCAAAGGACAGAATTTGAATGGGAAATGGAATTAACTTAATGGTGTGGACATGGAGGCTCTGGAGGGGGCTGTGAAATTCAACCTTAAGTGCGGTCTTTAATAAAATAGATTTTTAGCACGTCACGCTGTGCTGCTGTCTTGTGTAAAAGGCGTCGGGGCCTCTGTTGAAACTTGGCACAATGATGCTTAAGTTTCATGACCTCAGGTGCTGAAAGAAACACTCCCGAATCCTTGTGTGAAAAGTTGACTCTCGGGAGGCTGTGACGGCCTCGACAGAGAGAGATCGGCTTTTACTAATGTCACTAAATGGTGTGAAAATGGCAGCCAAGTAGCTACGACGGGGCAGCACTGGTGGATTTGTCCACGTTTAATGAGGCAGCTGGTGGGGAGGCGAGGCATTGTTTTCCTCTCATTGGGGATGCATTGAGTAATTTGCCGCAACCGGGGGAGATGCCATCCCCTTTCATCCCTCCTCAAATGGCCGCCTTTCTGCGGCGGATGCCAGAAAAAATGCTCCGGTACCATTCCTGAGCACATTGTTGGCATTCAGCAGGGTTTAGACACCATAGCTTAATAAGGTGATAAAGGGAAATAACAGTGTAATTAAAGCTAACATACAATCAGAGAAAAAAATCAATGATACGTATAATTCAATGTGAGAAACTGCATTAAAGCCAACAGAGGAACCGACGGTGGTAGATGTAATGGCTATCACAGCAAATTCTAACAGAAACATTGTATAAAAATGCTACAATACGTGGAAATGTAATTTTTCCAACGCTGCTGGAACCAACATGGGATCTATCAATACAGATGTATGTTGTACAGGAAAGCATCAACCCCACAAACATATATTTTAAAGGTCCCATATTGTAAAAAAGTGATTTTTCATGTTTTTTTATTATAAAGCAGGCTTAAGTCCAATATAAATACTGTGAAAGTATTGCAACACTCAATCCACAGGGAAATACACACAGCTCGTATTCAGAAACTCTGCATTTTAAACAAGCTGTCAGGATTTCTGCCCATTTGTGATGTCACAAAAACATTCTAAATGGGTCCCAGTTTATTTCCTGTTGCAGTGTATGTGAATGTCATCAGCTGACAGGAAGTACACATGGACCCAAGCTGTTGCCTAGCAACGCAATTATGTTGCAATTTCTTCGCAATTCCGTTGAAATTAAAAATGAAAACAGATTGTTTCAGACAGAAGATAAATACAGGCATATTAACACAAAACACTAAATACAAGTATGAACCTGAAAATGAGCATGATATGGGACCTCTAAAGAACCATACCGGTGGTTTTACATGTTTAGCACATTCAGTACAAATTACTTTCTTATGCCTTACAGCACAACTCACGATTTTGCAAACCATGCTACTGTTTTGTTTGTTATTCCAGGCATCCGTTGGTTTTCCATTTATTCCCGTATAATAGGAAAATATTTTAGATTCTTTGAATTTGCTTGAGATGTCAATCCATCACACTGAACATCAGGTCTGCATTATTTTTTTCGTCAATACAGGAATCTAAGGAGGTAATGTAGTGCAGAGTTTTACAACCAGCCTGTGTGATTTATCATTGAACTTTCATTCAATTCTCACAAAAATCATCAAAAGCATCAGAAGACAATATATACTGACTTGTAGTCCCTGATATGGCTCTAAAAATACTGGACCCTACATTTCCCATAATGCAGCTCCACTGTCATTTGTTAGACCCTCCTAAACCAACACATTCTCACTCCCAACTTGTCAAATAACGCTTGGTCAGTGGCCCTACGCTTCAAACTATGATGCTCTAGGTACCTCTCTAGCGTCTGTTTTGGTCGTTACATGCTTAGTGTCTTTTCAAAATAAACTTCCGTGTTCACAGGAATCGTACAGTTTCTGCACGTTAAATGCATAGTGTATTTTCAAAATAGACTTATGTGTTCACAGGAATTGACAATATCCGCTCATTACATGAATACAGTCTCTTTTCAAAATAAACTTCCAATGTAGGCTTACTTTTTTTTTAGGTTTATTTATGCAACAAAAGTACTTGGTTAGGTTTAGGAAAATATTGTGGTTTGGGTTAAAATAAGTATGTTTGTTGCGTAAAATAAGTATATTTGTTACGGAACTAGTGCTTTTTAAGTATGTATGTTATACATAGTCTAATACGTACTCAGTGGCCCTAGGCTTCAAACTATGATGCTCTAAGTACCCATTTAGCGTATGTTTTGGACGTGTCAGGGACGCCGTGTCAGTTTCCGCTTGATGCATGCATAGTGTCTTTTCAAGATAAACGTCCTTGTTCACAGGAAACATTCAGTTTACGCTCGTTGCATGCATAGTATCTTTTCAAAATAAACTTCTATGTTTATAGGAAACGTGTAGTTTCCACTCATTACATGCATAGTGTCTTTTCAAAATAAACTTATGTGTTCACAGGAAACATAGATTTTCCACTTGTTACATGCATAGTGTCTTTTCAAAATAAACTTCCATGTTTACAGGAAAAGTGCAGTTTCCACTTGTTACATGAATAGTACCTTTTCAAAATAAACTTCCTTGTCCACAGGAAACATACAGTTTATAGTCGTAACATGCATAGTGCCTTTTCAAAATAAACTTCCATGTTCACAGGAAACGTACAGTTTACACTCGTTACATGCATAGTGGCTTTTCAAAATAAACCTCCATGTTCACAGGAAACATACAGTATCCAATCGGTACATGAGTACAGTCTCTTTTCAAAATAAACTTCCAATGTAGGTTTACGTAGTTTTTAGGTTTATTTATGCAACAAAAGTATTTGGTTAGGTTTAGGAAAAGATCGTGGTTTGCGTTAAAATAAGTATGTTTGTTGCATAACATAAGTATATTTGTTACACACTAGTTAAGTAAATAACTTACGTAACAAAACTACAGTCAAAATAAGTCAACATTGACTTTTGGCATCAAAGAGGATACAAACAGCGGTCTCCTGGATGAAAGTCCTGTCTCTGTTTGACCCATCCATCCTCTCCTTTCACACACCCTATTCAGACATTTCTCTAACTGTATAATAATCAGACGCCAAGGGGCACTGACCAAGCATCAGTATTTGAGGAGTTTTGAGTGAAAATGGGTTTCCTTGCCTGGTAAATGTTCTCGTCTTTCAAACTCCATTCCTCAAGTTCATAACTAAAGTCTAAAATAACCTTGATGACGTCATCAGGGCTATTTTCTCAGACTTGACAAAGCTCCTCCAGAAACACAGAAGACATTACACAACACTTTTTACAGGTTCAATAGTACTTCTCGTGATAAATAAATTGACCTTCATGTCTAAAATTGGTGGAGCGCCCAATCAAGCTGCACTATGATACAACAATAATGGAACTTTGACAAAAAATTAATGCAGACTCTGAAGAATTACACAACACAATCAAGTTTCAGTGGTCTGCTAACTGATTTTATACATTACAGAAATAAATGGAAACCAATGGTGCCTGGAATTGTAGAAAAAGAAACCCATTAAATTTAAACGCGCACAGAATGCATTTGAAAATGATGCAACATGGTAGTAGTATGTATGATTATGACATAATGACTTTTGAACAATGAGTTTTGAGGTCATGAAGAACTTTTTAATATTTATACCCCGAGTGAAGAAATTATATATCCTTGAAACTGTTGATTCCTCACTTCCCAACTTTTGTAGAGAATTGTCCATATAAGATTACTGACTCCTAAACTGTAGACACAAAGTTTGCCTAATTTCTCTGTTGAGTTCCTAAAGGTACACGGAGCAGTCTGGGAACAGGTAAGAGACGGCGGTCATTGTCTAACGATAAACAAATTAACATTGAAGGAAAGAGATTTCCACAATGGCTTAATTCATTAAAGGTCCCATATTGTAAAAAGTGAGATTTTCATGTCTTTTACATTATAAAGCAGGTTTAAGTGCTATATAAATACTGCTAAATTATCAAAACCCTCAATATACGGAGAAATACACACAGCCTGTATTCAGAAATTGTGCGTTTGAAACAAGCCGTTAGGATTTCTGTCCATTTGTGAGGTCACAAATATACAATATTTAGACCATTACACAGTTTTAAACATTCTAAATGTGTCCCAGTTTATATCCTGTTGCAGTGTGTGAAAGACATCAGCTGACAGGATGTAAACATGGACTTAAAATGTTGCCTAGCAACACAATTCCGTTGCAATTCCATTGAAATGCACTAAAACGGGGCGTTTCAGACAGAGGGTGAATACAGGTATATTCAGGAAGACAGTATGAGGAAAAAAAAATTGTTTTTTGAGCACGGTATGGGCACGATATGGGACCTTTCGATGTGATTACAACTCAATTACAGAAGTAATTCCTATATTCTAATAGGAATTACTTCTGTAATTGAGTTGTAATCACATCTACCCTTTTGAATACGTCATAAATGCATTATCCCTGTTCTTGTTCAATAAAGGAGATAGTCAATATGATGAATAAGAAACTTAATAATAGTACAAATGGTGTACAGTAAGAACAAAAAAGGAAAGCGATGTAGAACAGAGATGAATAGACAGAGGTAATTAAAACTGCATATCACAGTGACATTTGCACCCAACACAAGCTTGCGTTTTCATAAAATAACCAGTGTAACCTCTTTTAACACACATTAATCATCTGTAAGACAATTTCTCTCTTTCAATTATGAAAGTAGCTTTACCACTCTCTCGGGATAAATGTCCAATTTAAAAAAAAAGTGAATTAAAATGATCTTAATTGTTCACTATTTCCATTTTGACTGAAACTATCACGCTGTGTTCAAGTGCTATTTTGAGAGTTCAACATCCAAGACTCCCAAGTGCTGAGCAGTGCCTTTGCATATTAATCTGTATTTGAACTGATGTGTGTGGTTCATTAAAAAAAAAAAGAATCAAGAAAGTATGAATGAGATGGTTTAATGTTGATCCCATGACAATATGAACGTTATTGTTTGAGTACTGGCCTTTGTTGCTTTGCATGATCTAACACAGTGATTTCCAACCTTTTTTGGCTTGTGACCCCTTAAAGTGATAGTTTGAGGGTTTTGAAGTGGTGTTTTATGAGGTACTTATCTATAGTAGGTGTATTACTTACAGTAGATGATGGTCGGTGTGGCCCAGGCATCGAGAAACAGACAGGAGCACCTGAGCAAAGCGATACAGTGCTGTGGACTGAGACGGCGGAAAAAATGTATTTTAGCCACCTATAAGAAAAGCTCACCAAAAAAGATTGATATCCGTTTAAGTGTACGCTATATTTATAATATTTTCCAACGGTGAACTGAAATGAAAGTGAAACCCCTCCATACTCTTTTTGTAATTTTAGCCTGCTGGCTTTGGAGAGAGAATAGATAAGTTTCACTTTCAGTTTAATTCCCTATTGGAAAGTAGAAGGAAAGGATAAAGATTAAGTGGTGAAAATATTATAAATATAGCGTACACTTAAACAGATATCGATTTTTTAGGTGAGCCATTCTTTTTTAGGTAGCGAAAATATTTATTTTCCTGCCGTCCCCGTCCACAGCACTGTATCGCTTTGCTCTGGTGTCGGTGCTCCAGTCTGTCTCTCCAAACTGGGGGCACACTAACCGTCATCTACTGTAGGTAATACACCTACTATAGATAAGTACCTCATACAACCCCACTTAAAAAAACAAACAAAATATCCCTTTAAAAAGAGGCAATGTCTACTTGTAATCTATTGTTTATTTATGCTTTTTCTTCATATTGTTTATGAGAATTTGTATATGAAGAGTTTGCTATATGTTTACTGTTCATTTGTTATTTGTTGTTTCTCTTTTGTTTTTACTTCATTTGTGACATGTTCAAATTAAATAAATACAATACAAATTAAATTAAATAAAGTAATCTATCATCACCTGTTGCGCGTTTTGGTTTGGACAGTTCCTCACATTTTAATTTTAAGAACATTTAGAGCACTGTAGAGATAAGATTATTCAGTTATTTACAAGACAAAAAGAAAGCATGTATCTATTTGAATGTTGTGTAGTGTAATGTTATGTGGTTGGGTCCAAGCCCCAGGTCGGGAACCACCACTGCAATAGACCAAAATAGGTTATTTTCCCCAGGTGTGTGTACAATATGTGTTTAATCTCAGCAAAATAGACAAAAATCCAGTTGTAGATTTTGAGAAAATCATCATAAAGCCTGTTGTGCATCCTCTGAAACATTCTTTGCCTTTAAATTAAAAGTATTTATTTTCTTTTCTTTCTCTCTTTTCTTTTCCAGACAACAGTAATCCTCCTGCAGTCCAGTCCACACCGTTCCACCCTCTCTCCGCTGTGTTCTTAGCTCACAGCGCCCCTTGTGGCCAGTTCCAAACATCATGCATGCCACCCTCCTATTCAAGCACTGCTTTCCAAACATTTCCCACAGCAGTTCCCCCCCAAATACACAAGCCTTTCACCGAGCAACCCCGTCAGCTAAGAATGTACTCTGAGGCACAATGATTTTACAGTTAGGAGTCCGAACACAACGGCATAACTGAGATGACAACAGCAGAGAGGAGAGAGAGGGAAAAAAATCAACCATCGTTCTCCTTGCACATCTTTCATTGTACGAGTGAGTTAAATAACAGTGAACATATTTTTTGTGATACCATGGTAGCCCCCCGATAGACCCCTGGAGCCTCCAAGAACAGAACCCCGCACAGGAGCCAAGACACTGCAGTAAAATGTTGGACTGAAAACACACTTTTCCATCCAATTTGAGTTTAAGTATAAAAATACTATTCCTGCTCTATTATGGAACGGTATGATCGAAAGTATGACAGAGGAAAGGAGGAAAGATGGGGAGAGGAAAGAGAGGGAGCGTTCTGAGGGGGCGGACGTATCAGATTCATACCCCCCCCCCCCCCCCTCCCTCCCACCCAGCACCACCACCACCACCACCACATACCTTTTTTAGTTCATAACTGCCAAGGGTATTAATAATTAATGAGGACAATTCTCTGGCGTCTGGATGAGTCATACTTTCTGCTACTTGGTTTCCCAAAAGCCCCATTGGTTGGATTAACACAGAAACAGGAAATCTGAATTTTTAACCCTAAAACGGAGCAGGCATCAATGTTTGATAGGTGCCAAACAGATGGAGCGATGATACCTGCTAGACAGTAAGGCCTGGGCCAAAAAAAAGAGCTTCAAAAGCTTCAAAAGTGAATGAGCAATTTTGGGAGGTTCGGACGTAGAAAGAACAGAAATAGAGACAATAAAAGAACATGCTGGGGAATGTGACTTAGGCTACATTAACACAGTCAAATATTGGTAATATTACATCTCTAAAATCAGACTTTGAGACATTTTCAGAGCATCACAAGGAGATCTGAACCACAAAAACAAGACAAAATGTTTTTTAAAAAAGTGTTTAAATGAGCTTCAAATGTTTAGTTTGGCATGAGAATTTTTGCTTTAAGGGGACATATGATGACAAACTCACTTTTTCAGTACTTGTGCACATACATTTTGGTATCTGGAGTGCCTACCAACCCAAAAACTGTGAAATAAGACAACCCAGTCAGTTTTTTGGGGGGCTGTCTAGATCAGAAAACGTGATTCAACAATCCATTCAGATTTGTCTCCCCTTCCTATGTCACATGCAGGATCCTTAGAATATACCACCCACCATCGTATTTTTCTGGCAAGCCAATCAGGGCAGACTGGGCTTTTTGGGAGGAGGGGCTTAAAGATGTAGGCACTAAAACGGATGATACCTGCTAGACAATAAGGCCAGATAAAAAGCTTCATAAGTAAGAACAATTTTAGGATGTTCGGACGTGGGAACAACAGAAAGAGAGACAAAAAAAGAACATGCGGAGGAAAGAATGTGGATGAGGCTACATTAACAGGCAAATATTGGTAATCTGTGCACATACATGTGGGTGTCTACCAACCCATAAACTGTGAGATAAGACAACCCAGTCAGTTTTTTGTGGGCTGCATAGATCAAAAAACATGTGAACCAACAAGCCATTCAGATTTGTCTCCCCTAATATTTTATTCTTCAACACAGGCCATTTTGGTAGAATATTACAACAGAATAGAAACAGCACTTTGTAGGCGGACGTTTTTACCGGCGACCGGTAGTCGCATTAAGTCCAAAAATGGCGGAAGCTTAGCTCTACCTACATGCTCTGATTTTGCAATGGAACGAACAATTGATTTTCACATCTTAGCAATATACGTTCTCTGTTATCACCCACAGCTTGAAAACTACCTTTGCAAAGTTGCACCATATGATTATGGTAAGCCAA
Source organism: Sebastes fasciatus (assembly GCF_043250625.1). Lineage (NCBI taxonomy): Eukaryota > Metazoa > Chordata > Actinopteri > Perciformes > Sebastidae > Sebastes > Sebastes fasciatus. Next base: position 4,928,557 of record NC_133804.1, read on the forward strand.
TCAGAGCAGACTGGGCTTTTTCTGGGAGGGGGGGCTTAAAGAGACGGGCGCTAAAACAAAGCGTTTCAGACAGAGGGCGAATACAGGTATATTCAAACAGACAGTATGACAAAAATAATGTCTTTTTTGGAACATTAAAGCATGTAAACATGTGCTAGTAGAAACCCAAAATACAAGTATGAAACTGAAAGTGAACATATGTCCCCTTTAAATTAAGATTTTAGCTAAAAAAACAAAAACCAGAGATGTTTGAACACCTAAGATGGTTTCATGGCCTCAAGTGTAACAAAGCAGCAGTTTCCTTGAACTACAAACACTAAGCAAACATATATTATCCTTGAAGGGCAGCCAGTGTTTGCACATCAACAGAACAAAGTACAACATCCTGTCACTTGAGCTGGACTCTGTCCAACACTGAGCTGTCACACAATCCAACTTGTTCTGGGAAAAAGTCAACACGGGGGTATAAAAGGAGTTGGCAGTTTAGGGAGGCAGAATCTTTTTTTTTTGTTTTTCTCTCTTAAAGTAAAGCAGCACTTGAAAAGCTAAAGAGGATGTGAACTAAAAGAAATAGGGGGACACAGTGCAAATAGGTGCTGATTTTAATACCTTGATTTCAACATGATTATACAAGAGAAAATTAACCAATATACAGGAGATTTATGACCGATAGAAAAATTGTATTTATTATACTTTCCAAGATACATTCTATTCATTTGTAATGTCAATAAACACTCATAATTTCAACGTAACAATACTTTTTTTTTAAATAAGGACCGGATAGAGTTAAGTTGATAAAAGAATTTCCGAAATAGAACCTGTCTTGACAATATAACCTCAAACTAAATAAATTAAACAAAATCATTTTGAAGCCATCATGACCGAGCATGTTTTTACTAATATTGCACATTATGATACGATTCTGCCCAGATCTAACAATTTAGAGCTTCAATTTGATGCCTTCTTCATCCCCCCCGCTCCCCCACCCCAAACCCCCCTCCCCGCCCCCCCCAAACCCCGCACACATCTCCATTCAACCATCCCAACAATTCTGGAACCATATCAAGTTTAATGCACATTTATTTTGGTTGCATAATGTTAATAAGAAAAACCTTTTACAAGATACTGTGGGAGATATAAGAATAAGGAAACTGCTTGAAACTGCACAGACTTCTATCAGGCCTCGGCTTGTCGTGCGACACAATAAAAAGGAAACATCACAGATCACATTTCACAACCCCTTGCGTCCAGCGGGTCGAGTTCTCCGGCGAGAAACAAGAACCCTTGAATCGACTCAACACTCACTTCTTCTGGTGGCCTGAATTAGCTCTGATGCATCATTCTATCAAGTCCTTTTCCACTCTTTGTGTATTATTCTTTTTTTAAATAATACCAATAACTCTTTAAATAATCCTGCATAGAAAAATAAATTAACTATGTTGTTAAATTCTTTTTACTACGAATTGAGAGCTGACAAGGGGGGAGGTGGATCACCGATTGAATTATATTAGCGGTTCGTTTGACAATTCTGGCTTGTAGTCTCTTGATGATGATGCTCCGTCGTACAGTGTGTGTGTGTGTGTGTGTTTGTGTGTGTGTGTGTGTGTGTGTGTGTGTGTCCTTTCGTGTAATTTACAAACCAGTCCCACAGATACAAATAATGTAAGACTTACAAAATAAATTCCAGGTTTACGCTTACATGGCAAGCAGCTTTGTAAATTTTTTTTATCCTCAGGTTTTTATCATTTTTCAGAAACAACGTCCTCTGACAGTGTGTGTGCTGTTTTAGATTTCACCCAAAAACATACAGGTACTGTAAGTAGCAATTTTTGAAGAGAAACACAACTCCATTCAGAAGACACTATATTTAACATGGCTCCGTACACAAAGAGAACGAGTCAGGAAATCATTCCCCACCCCAAAAAAAGAGTTTTGCGATGCCCTAAACGGGAGCCGTTTTAGCCTCCTACCCGGCAAAGAGCAGGTGCACTGCTACTGGTGTGTAATCCAGACAAGGTGGCAGAGAGTCTGCAGCCGACTCCAGAGGGCATCCCCAAGAACAAACAGATATCCCCGCAAATACAAAAAAAAAAAAAAAAGTAGCATCCATTGAGTCACCAACTCTGTTAATCTCATCCCAGAAGCGATGATTTTGGATACCTTCCAGAGCAAAAAGAACAACAACCGACGACGTGCCCTCCCCTTTTTCTTTCTTTTTTTTCCCTCTTTTTTTAAACAAGGGTTGAAGACGGCGAGGTATATTCTCAAGTTTTCAACACCCTTTTGATTTGGTTGGGAAAACAAAAGGAAGAGAGAAAAAGAAAGAAGAAAAAAACTAAAATAAGTACCCCATTTCAATAGCAGCAAAAAAAATACTATGACTGTCTGGTTGCTTTTTTAGGGTGTCCTGTATGTGGGATTCATACATGTAGTGGCATGGATAATCCAAAAGGTCTTTTACTGTGAAATAGATCCACGCTGATTCTAGTAATAGCTTTTTGTGGTGTGGAGCCATTTTGTCCATCTCTGCATTGGTCATTAAGGATTTCCAGAAGGCACTTTTTCGCTGTGTGTGGGAGTGTGTGTGTGTGTGTGTGGCTGCAGAGAGGGAGATGAAGACAGAAAGCGAGAGATCTTGGGGGGGGTTGAATGGTGTGTGTGTGTGGCCAGAGGGGGGAGAAAGAAAGAACCAGAGAAAGGCAGATGTGTTTGGCTGTCTGTCTGCCTGTATGCGTGTCTGACTTCCTTGTGTATGTGCGTGTTAATCAATGCACTAAATCAAACATCCCCTACATTTTACTCAACGCAGTCTGCTCCTCGAGCACCTGCAGGTAATCAGGCGTTCCTTGGAGCTTGGCTTTCAGCTCGTAATACTCACTTTTCCTCTGCTCCACCACGATCTTACTGTGGTTCCCGCCTATCAGCGACGACTTCTTCATCTTTTTATCCAGCGTTTTCTCCGGGTAGCGGATCTCGTACCCGCCCATCCCTATGCTGTTGAAATCTCTTTTGCCGTCCAGGAAGTTCTGGATGAACATGCTGGGCTCCCGGTGGGGGAGGAACTCCTCCAGCTCGTCGATGGTGCTGAGGCGTTTGTTGCGCTCCAGGGTGGAGAGCGAGTCTTTGTCCTTGTCGGCGCTGTTCCGGAGGATGATCTTCTGCCTCTGCGAGTCCGCGAACTTGAACCCAGCGTCCATGTCCGAGGAGCGTCCGATACCGCAGGTGTGGCTCTTGCCGATGTGCTCGATGGTCTGGGGGATGAACGTCTCGCCTCCCAAGTCGTCCCCTGGGATGGAGCCCTTTTTGCCGGATTTGTGACTGTGCCTGCGGAGCTGCAACGACATGGAGCCGCACTCCTGATTCCCGAGCCCCTCCTGCCTGCCCTGTGGCTTTTTATTCCGCCTCAGGACAAAGACTAGAAGGCAGAAGGCCACAAACACAGTGAGGATAAGCACCACGAGGATGCTGAGGATCATGATGGAGAGAGGCACGGGCCCTCCCGGCGGTGCTTTGCCGACTCCGGCAGGCGACACTGAGGTCAAAACAGGGGTGGCGCTAGTGAGGATAAACGGCGGTCTCGGCACAAGCTTAGGGCACAGGATCTCATTTTTCAAGAGACGCAGCTCGATGTTGGAGAACTGCACAGGGGAGGCACATTTCACCTCTTTGGCAGCCACTCCATCACTTAGCTTCTCGAGCCAGAGTTTGAGGGCGACAAGATCGCAGGAACACTCCCACGGGTTCCCTTCTAGGTCTATCTGGGTCAATGTTCGCAGCTGGTCCAAGACACCACTCACTGGTAGGGTCATGAAGTGGTTGTTTTTCAGATTCAGCCTGGCTAAAGACACACCCGCAAACACGTAGGCGGGGAGACTCCGCAGAACGTTGTTGTTGAGATACAGGAGTTGGAGGTTCGGCATGGAGTCAAATGTACCCGCTAAGATTTCTTTTATGGCATTGTATTCCAAATATAGATACTGTAGGTTCGTGAGGCCCAAAAACATCTCCGGGTGTAACTGTTCAAGCTGGTTTCCATTCAAATACAGTCTCCTCAGATTAGTGAGGTTAGAAAACACGCCTTTCTGGACTGTGACAATTTGATTGCTGCCAAGATGTAGCAAATCTAGGCCCTCAAACCCTTGGAAATCAGCCGGGCTTATGTCGCGGATGTAATTTCCACTCAGGTGAAGCTTCTTGGCATTTGGGGGTTTGGGAATGAGATCACCTAAACTTTTAACATTCCTCTCCTGACAGCTGACGCTGATGCCAAAGTCAGAGGGGTGGGCTTTACAGCTGCAGGGCTGTGGACACAACAAAGGAGGGGTCCGTGTCTGATAGGAAACAATCTGGTTTATTCCTCCAAAAGGGGGCAAACCGGCCACAATACCATTACCGTAAATCTTCGATGAGTCCGTGGTTTTTGGCGTTTTTGTGGCTGCGGGAGCCACAGTGGTTGGGGACATTTTGGAAGGCGACCCGTTATCGGGTGGCGCGGGCGGCATCTGAACATCAAAGTCACTTCCTGTTCCCATGGGACAAAGCTCCTGTTTGTTGGTTTCTTTCAGGAGCCTCCCGTACAAGTCACTCGGCGTTTCGCATATGGCCTCGCCGATAAAAATATTATAGGGCATGTTTTCAAGCCATGCCTTGAGAGGTGCTAAATCACAGGTACAGTTCCAGGGGTTGTCGTCCAGCTGAAGCTCTACAATGCGCCCAATGTGCTCCAGAACCCCCAAATAAGGAAGTTTCTGGATCCTGTTCCCCCTTATATCCAGGTGTGTGAGCGAGGCAAAGCGAAATATGTTGTCAGGAAGTGCCTGTATGAGATTATCATTCAGGATGAGCACTTTTAGCCGGTGCAGTTTGTTAAACGCTCCCTTTTCGATGTACTTGATCAAGTTGTAGTCAGCCTGAAGGTATTCCAAGTTCTCTATCCCTTGGAAAGTGTCCGCTCGCAGCACCTTTAACTCATTATTGTTCAGGTGCAACTGCTTCAACGCGCTCATCCCCATGAACGCTCCGCCTTCCACGTTCTGCAGTTTATTGTTCCCCAGCTGCAGCGACACGGCGTGGGTGAAGTTGAGGAACGAGTTCGGGTAGAGTATGATCAAGAAGTTGTTCTGGAAGTTCAGGTGGTAGAGGGACGAGGCCGGCGGGATGAGCTGCGTGGGCCGGTAGACGGTGATCTTCTCGCAGTTGGCGTACAGCACGTTCTCCACCGACATGCAGGAGCAGGCGCTGCAGGTCTCGGCCATCAGGTCTGAGGCGGACGGGTCCGCCGTCTGGGGTCCGTCCGACATGGAGGGGGAGGAGAGGGAGGAGGAGAGGGAGCCGGAGATGGAGGAAGAAAAGGCTGCCAGCAGGAGTACGAGCAGCATCTCGCCGGTTAGAAATCCTCCCCCAGTAAACCATTTAGTAACCTTTGGAGAGAGAGAAAAAGACAGGTGCGTGCACAAACATTCACACACACACACACACACACACACACACACACACACACACACACACAGGCGTACATATGTGCAAACACAGAGACGCATGTGCACACACACACACACACAGAAAGCAAACCATCAAAATGCATATTTGATATTGATTATACTGCAATCTTTTATACATTTTTGAAGTTTTCCGGGTTGTAATTTTGCCTTTAAATGTAAATATGCAAGTCGTCGGGCTAGTGGGGCACATTTCTAATTATTGCACTTTTTTTTATTGGAATCATTGTAGCGAGCAGCTTTAGCTTTGACACAATGATTCACCCCTAATCATTGGACGACAGATTATTCAGTACTGCAGGAAAAAAGAAACCACATGCTCTGGAAATTACTCAAACCCACGAACTGCTGCACATCTTATTCCGACATCCGAAGCGTGAAGCATCATCTCGGAACAAAATGTCTAAGACAGCAAGCACGACTAATATTCTTCACCTCTCAGCATAATCCAACATAATCAAAGTCAAACGGCTGCAGTTCTCTTTTTTCGTGGGGGTCTCATTTGAAGCCAGCAAGCAGCCGCACCACCACCACCACCACCACCACTAAGCAGCACATTCAGGTTATTTAGGAAAGCCAACTGTGAGAGCAAGGGGAAGTGGAAGAATTGGGACTGTGCCCATTGCTGACATATTGAGAGGGGTTTTGAGCGACACGCTTTTATCACACAGATAAAACATTTGTTTTCCATATTTGACACCAAAAAGGAAAAAATAAAGATCCTCAAATCTATAAATCAGGTCATTTTTAAAGGATAAAAAAGATTTTTTTTAAATAGACTTACCCAAAGCTGAGGTGGTAATGAATGCGGCTCCCTCTGGAGACACGGGGCAGCATTGGTGAGACATGGAAGGAGACAAGCAGTCCTCCCAGCAGCAGCTGTAGTAGAACAGCAGACAGTTCTAGGGGCGCAACAAGGTTTTCCTCCAGCCCCCTATATCCCCATGTAGGCTACTGTAGATCAACCCGAGCCAAGCAAACTGGCGGGGGTGCGGTGGAGATGGAGAGAGGAGAGAGGAGGAGGAGGAGGAGGAAGAGGAGGAGGAGGAGGAGGAGGAGGGAGGTGGAGGGGTGTTGGTGTTGGGGGGGGGGGGGGGGGAGCTCCGATTTCACCCGATGCGTCTCTTGCTGACGGGCTCCTCTTGCTTGGAAAAATCACCTCTCTGGTCGGTCGGTCCCCAAGGTGGTTGTACTACCTCCATGGGAGAGCATTCATTAGGTTGCAGGAGAGAAAGAGAGAGAGAGAGAGAGAGAGAGAGAGAGAGAGAGAGAGAGTCTGAGAGAGATGCAGACAGCTTTTTTAGAGATCTTGACAGCGCGTCCGGCGACTCCAAGGCGTGAAAAAAGGCGCAAGGCGGTCGGTGATGCGGTGAAATAAGTCTGTCATTCTTGGAGCTTTTTTTTTTTTTTTTTAAGGGGTGAGACTGGAGAAGGAGGAGGATGGAGAAAAATGGGAAAGAGAGAGAGAGGATGGCCAGCACTGTGCGTCTGGCTTTCAGCTCGGCTCAGCAACCCCCAACCATCCGATGAATAAATACTGGTTTGTTTCAGCCGAAGTTGCGCACAGGGAGAATAAGGCTTCTTCAGAGGAGGGAAGCAACCCAAACGCTCCTATTAGGGTATGTTATTCTCCATCGAGGCGGCATAAATCCAGCACTTTGCTCTGAGCCCTCCGCGAGAAAACAGTTGTTTTCTCTTCAGTTTTATTTGCAGACGGTGGTGGCAGCAGAAGAAGAGATGCTTATTTCTGTCGGGAGGTGGTTTTTCTTCTGAAAAAAAGGACGGATGTTAAAAGAAGGTATAGAAGCTCCTCTCCCGGACCATTAAAAAAAAAGCGGACAGAGAGAAACAAGAGTCCGGACAACAGAAACCCGGTGCGTAAAACTGAATAATGCAGTTCTTCAGCCTTTAGTCCGCTGCGGTGAGGAGAGAGTGAGGAGCTGCTGGACAACTCCGAGCTTCCATCCGTCCACGGGAAGAAGAAATGTCATGTGAATAAACTTGGAAGAGGGAAATGTATGTTTTTAAAGCCCAAAAAATATCCAGAAAATTAAAAGCAAAGGACGGCGTTTTTCTTCCACCCCCCCTCCTCCTGTAAGACAGAACAGTATCCGTGTTCGTCAGGCGCACAAGTCTGCTGGCTCCTTCTGCAGCCGCATTCACCAGCTACCCACACGACTAGAGGAGGAGAATGCAGAGATGTGGAGAGAGAGAGAGAGAGAGAGAGAGAGAGGAGGGAGGAGAGAGAGAGAGGAGAGAGAGAGAGAGAGAGGAGAGAGAGAGAGAGAGAAAGAGAGAGAGGAAAGGAGGGGGGGGTCTCTCACGTAGACCGAAAATGAGGAACTTCAGACCTTGAAACAGATCCGTTATTTGGAGCGCACAATTTAATATCTGTATTTCTGACACTTTATTACAATCTTCTAATTATCCTTTTATTATTGTTTTTTGGGGAAATTTAAAGACAAGGAGGCTCTATAACCTGTTTTATCTTTGCTCCATGTGTAACCTCCAAGGGGATCAAAGATGTTTGGTGGGGGGAAAAAACGCTTTACCTGCCAAATCGTCGCATTGGACATGACTTGCGCACGGCTTGAGCGCGTCCACGAGGTCCGATTGGAGAGAGAGAGAGAGTGTGTGTTTAAAACCGGGCACGGGAGCGCGCCTTGTGAGCGGCATTTTAAATAGAAGAGGGAGAGAGAGAGAGAGAGAGAGGAGGAGAAAGAGGAGGAGAGGGGGTTATTATTCAAGAGTGCTGCAGTCAGACGGGCTGCAAGAGGGGGGGAGAGGAGGAGGAGGAGGAGGAGGAGGAGGTGGGAAATCAGTCAATCAGAGGCTCATGCGGTTCACATTTTCCCTCTCTGTGTGTTTTGCAGGAGAGAAGGGAGGATCGGAGGAGAGAGGAGGAGAGGAGAGAAGGAGAGGGGGTGGAGATGGAGGGAGCGGTGATGGAGAGGAGAACCAGAGCGCCCAAAAAGGTACTGCTACTGTTTCTAATATCATTTTTTTTCTCTATAGGCTCCTTGAAATGAGTGACAACATGTTATCTGTGTGTCCATCTCTCTCTGTTTTATTTATTCATGTGGGATGAGTCCCGCGCGCTGAGTGTATAGTGGCCGCATGGCGCAGCGCCCGCTCTCTCGTCCACACGCAGCTGACACCCCCATGGGAGAGAAAAGGGAGTCGGACCTGAAACCTGACAGTGTTCGGGCCTCACCGGAAGCGTCACCTCTGGTTTCCTCTTGCAACAGGTGACCGAGCCAAGTGACGCATACAATAAGCCAGCGAGGGCTGGAGAAAGGGCGGATGGAGGAGTATGGATGTCACCCAACACCACCCAACCCCACCAACACCAACCAGCCCCAAGGCATGCTTAATGATGATGCTGCTGCAGCCACAAACTGAACAGATTGAAAGCTGTGTATAGGTGTGATTAACCTCTACATCATTTCAAAAATAAAATATGTTACAAGTATTGGATACAGACATAATTTGTTTTTTAGTAAAAGCAGTATTTCTCTCTGTCTTTTGCAACTAAAATCTTTGATTTTGAAAATCTAGAAATATTTAACTAGTGATGCAAACAACCATTTTCTACATGCAGAAGTGTGTGTGGCATGTTAATGCAGCCACTAAAGTTTCCCTCAAAACTGAACAAATTGAAAGTTGTGAGTAGATGGGATAAACCTCTACATAATTTCAAAATAAAATATGTTACAAGTATTGAATACAGGCATAGTTTGGTTATTAATAATGACAGTATTTCTCTCTGTCTTTTGCAACAAAACAATCAGAGAATTTTAATGGCATTTGGCACAATATTTCTATTTTTTTCTAATAGTACATTACTATTTTATTGTGAAAATCTAGAAATATATAACTACTGATGTAAACAACCATTTTCTACATGCAGAAGCGTCTCAATATAATTTGAGGACCCGGGGCTACTGACATTTTGGAGGCCCTCCCCTCCCTTCACAATATGCTTGTGGCCCCCCCCCACCCCGTCGAAAGACAACGACAAATAGTAAACAGAGTGTCCTCCTAATCAGTAAACACAATATGAAACTCATCAATATAAGACAATTTGAATCAATTAATTAAAAACCTGCAAAGAATCATGTAAAACCTGGTATAAAAACGGTTATTGTCTTACCTTCAGAAGTGCTTTCTCCTGTGTAAGGAAGTAGGCCAAAGTCACGTTATTCGTGTCATTTTTGTGTATGTTGTTTTCCTGAATTGTCTTCCAGCTTTTAGGTGGTTAAAACGATCAGGTATGTTTGCCAATATGGAGTAATAGATATGTGAGAGAATAGCATAACATGTTGCCCTGAGCTGTCGTAGTCTGGCTTGTTTGACGTGTAGCGCTGTCCGTGGTGCTGATCACGCAACTGTTGCGATGTCGCTGTTTTAATGAAATTTTTTTGCACTAATAACCGACCAAGGCAAGATAAAAGTAAAAGCATAATGATAATCTAAGGTTTAAAATAGTGCAGTTGAAATGTAGGGCTCCAAAATAATCAGAAGTAAATATAAAAAAGTAATGTTAATGTAACTTTATTTATGTTTTGTTGATGTTAAAATGTTAATATGCATGCTGTCTTGTACTTGTTGGCATAGTTCAAAAACAGAAATCATATTTAACCAAACATTACCAACTCAAGATCCACTTGCTGCTATTTTTTCCTCTGGAGCTTTCCACCAGAAGCACGGGGGAGAAAAAAGCTAGTAAGTAAACATTGAGTTGGAATTGTTTAGTCAAACTGCTGTTTCTGAGGTCATAAATTGGACTTTCCTGCTTAACGAACTACACCGCTCCTTCCTGTTTCTAAAAGGTTTCATGCATAATCACACTGACACTGACACTGACGCCCATGGCAGAAATAATATGCAGCATTTCTATGACACCCGTGTCTCTAATGCATTATAGACATACTTATAATGTGTTATAATCTGACTGTATAATTATAGTTATAAGCACTCATACATATCCATAATGCTTTTTAACAATAATAATAACACATTACAAAGCATTTTATAATGACTTATTGAGGTCAAGTTTCATAATACTTCATATATGCTGGTCCCTCAGCAAATAAAAGTGACCAACACGTATGACATATTATGATACTTGACCTTACAAGTAATTATAAGATGCTGTTGTTATTATTGTTATAAAGCAAATGCAGACCAGATAGGACTGCACAATTAATCGAATATTAATCGCGATCACAATTTGGGCTCCCCACGATTAAATGAACGTGATCGACTGTGATAGTGGCGTTTAAAAATCCTGCTCTGCTCATAGAAAATTTCAAACAGACAGCCACCAGGATGTGATCGAGATGTCTTGGTTTCACTTTTTGGGGTCATCCTGCTGCGTGACCACTGTACAGGTCTTGTCTAGAAAGTAAGGTTAAGCATATTACAAAAACTTGCAAAAACTCTCGCGAGACTTGCTGCCCGAGGACTTATCCTGATCCTTATTCTTAATTATTATAGGTCAATTCTTAATTAACAACCTCACGAGAGTTTCGCCAATTTGCGCGTTACCTTTTAGACCCACCTTGCAGTGACAGCCTGTGAAAAACAGAGAACAGATGGGCAGAACAAAAATACACTGAATTCAGGTTATTTTGATGCAAATATTTGTACACTAGGAGGAATGTTGCAAGATATGGAAGTGAAAGCAGTTGGGCTGTGTATTGGCAAGAATCTGGCGATATGATACGTATCACGATACAGCGGTAACAATTCTATGGAAGTTTTTATTGGACTGTAATAGTTGTAATCCATAGAAGACAATCCACATATGCGTACATATCACTTTACATGTAAACCTATAACATTTTTATGTGGAATTAAAATACGTGTTCACAGAGTAAGTTACGCGTATTTGCAAATCGCCCTGTATTTTTGTGGATGTGACTTTACACAACCTAAATACAAAAATACGTTTGCGGGTTGTGAAATATTTGTAGATCACGTTACATATTTGTGAATTGTCTTCTGTGGATTACAGCTATTATCTACAGATATGCTACGGTACGAATCGGACAACATTTCGTAAACAAACAGGAGGAAAGTTACAAATGTCATGTGACCCATTAATCCACAGGAAGCAATATGCAAATGCGCAAATATCATTCCACGCATAGAAATGGATGCCCAATTGCGTATATATTACTTTACATGTAAACCTTAAAAAAACGTATTTTTAACCTAATTTAGGAAAACTGTCATAGTATAAAGAACACCCCGCCATGTGCATAAAATTGGAGTAAAAAAAAGTTTACTTTTTTTCTGCTATCAGAACAGTGGGATCTGCATTTGCATTCATTACAGTCCGTGTATCATCCAACATCATGGCACTACAATGAGTTGACTGAGTCTATCTAAACTATTATTTAAAATGGATAGTGTTTTTGATAATCAAAACAGTATCACAAAATATAATATTGCAATATTTTCCTACACCCCTAGAAAAGCAGCGCTCTGTTTATTTAAATGTGAAAGTGCAATACAAATATGTTGTCATATTTAAATCAGTGAATAATTGTGATACATAATCGTGATCTCAATATTGATCAAAATAATTATCATTTTAATTATCATAATCGTGCAGCTCTACTACCAGACCTTTTTTTTCCATGTTAGAAAATGAAAAGAACCATACAGTCCACCTCTATTGCATTATGTTTGACTGAAGTTATATCACCAACTCATGTTACTCGACATTTAAAGGTCCCATATCATGCTCATCTTCAGGTTCATACTTGTATGTAGGGTTTCTACTAGAACATGTTTACATGCTTTAATGTTCAAAAAACAATTTTTTTTCCTCATCCTGTCTGTCTGAATATACCTGTATTCACCTTCTGTCTGAAACGCTCCGTTTTAGTGCATTTCAACGGAATGGCAACAGAACTGCGTTGCCAGGCAACAGTTTGTGTCCATGTTTACTTCCTGTCAGGTGATGTCATCCACATACACTGCAACAGGAAATAAACTGGGACACATTTAGAATGTTTACGTTTAAAACCGTTAAATGGTCTAAGTATTGTATATTTGTGACATCACAAATGGACAGAAATCCTGACGGCTCGTTTCAAACGCCCAGTTTCTGAATACGGGCTGTGTGTATTTCTCCGTATATTGAGCATTTTGATACTTTCACAGTATTTATATATATCACTTAAACCTACTTTATAATATAAAAGACATGAAAACATCACTTTTTACAATATGGGACCTTTAATGTGATCATTTAACTGCAGACGTTCATTCTCTCACATTAGAAGGTGATATTTGTGTTCTGGAAAAGCTCATCGCTGAATGTAATGTATCATATTTAACTGAAACTCTATCCATTTCCTATTTGACAGACACATTACGCCAGACAATTCTCCCCTGCACAAAAGAGTACAACACATTAAGGGAAGCATTGTAAATGTATTTATGATGATTTTGTGTCTTCCTTTGATACGATCCCCTCCGCTCTACGAAAGCCAGTTGGTAATTAAGGACCCTTCAAACTGCAAGTTATCATGTTTTGATAGAACATCTAGCCTCAATTATTTCTCATTCAGCTGAACCCGGCAGCCTTCTAATATAGTTTATTCTAAAGTATTTATGACAAAAAAAAAACACTCACTGGAATGATTGATTCACAGCGATGCTTGCAAACCGGGGTGTGGTTGAGTTCTTCAAAAAGTAGCCCCGCCGTCACCTGCGTGAAAGCAGCAAAATCAAGCATCACTCCTCCAAAGTCTCTCCAGTGTGTGTAGATTAATACGCGGAGGCTGCGAGTGTGTGCTGATATTTGACAGTCTTGGACATGTTCCTGCACTGGCTGTGAGTGGCCTGAGGGAAGCAGGCCTACTAGAGAATGAGCCAGACAGTTGGCACAAGCCTCCGCTTCCGTCTCAGCTGTCGTTGGTAGTCTGGCCATGTGGCTGAGACACTGCTTCCTGTGTCCAAACACTGGAAAAAAAACACAAAAAACTTGAATCTCATGTGCTCTAATCCCATTTGTTGGATTAAAATAAAGCATGTTATTATGTGTTTAAAGAGGGATTTGTGTGTCGCACCCTCTCTCGTTTTGCTCTTGTTTTGTCCCCTTGCAGCCACTGTGAATGCTGGGAGTGCCTCCTGTAGCTGAGGATTTTATTAGTGTTTGATGTGTCGCCCCCGTCTGGTCACAAAGGTAACTGCAGCGCATTCAGGAGACATGTACTGTTGGTAGGTAAGGCTGCTCAGGTGAGGCCCCTTTCACTCTGTTTGCTCATTTTTAATAATGTCTCATGGATTTTTTTTTTTCCAGCAGTGCGGCACATCGGCACGCTCACTGATCAATGGCTCAGGCCTGTTTGGATCACAGACACCTGTTGTCCTGCTGCAGATGTTTGCCAGCAGCAGCACTGATGCAAAACTAATACGGATGGCAATCTGGTATTAGCAAAGAATGCCAATTATTTCTCTTTTACAGAACAAATAACAAAATTGAATATGTTTCTCCCCTTTTTCTTTTATTTCTTTACAATTCTAATGTACAATTTAGTGGGGAAACATATAGGAATGTTATTTAAAAGGTCCTCAATAATAATTCAATCAGTGTATCTAAATCTGATTTATTCCAGAGCAGGGCTTGAAGTGGAAAGTGCCGGTACTCCCCTTATCCACATGTTGGCAGCATGTGTACCGGCCGGTAATCTTTTGCTCCTATTTATTTATGTTTTATTTTTTTAAGCATGTTATACTGTGTCAGTCATAATCAGCTGTGGTTTTATTGCTATTATTATACTTGGGCTTTGCATCTTCTATAGTAGGCCTATAATACTCCAATAATATTCACACTGGAACATTGTAGGGTTAAGGTGGTGTGTGTGTATATATAGTGTTAATACCTATAGTGCTTTCCTTTGTTATTTTTAGTATCGTTCTATAATATATTATGGGATGTCTATAGGCTGGAATCAACAGCAGGGTCCTTCCTCAAGAAAATTTGAAAGTTTTTGACTAAAAACTGCAATTATACATCATTTTGGACCATTATTATTTCCAGTTACATGATTATTTTTTATTATTTATCACAGCCTTTGTCTGAACATTCAATTTTTCTTCTATCAAATCAAATTCTATAAATTCTATTCTATAAATCAAAAGGGCAGATTCGCTTTGAGTGATGCTCTAACGGAAGAAAGTCCAGACCCCTAAGTTGTGAGCAAGGGTGTTACTTTTTACTGTTTCAGGTTGATTTACTCACAGCGTTACACATCGTGGAATATTTTGCCACTAACAATTAGATCTCAGGTCTCTAAAGACCCATCTCTTTTCTACCCCTCTTAATTATCATCATGAAGACATGCCTGACCACCAGAGGTGTCAAGTCTCAAGTCTTTGCACGCAAGTCCCAAGTCAAGACTGATAAACTTTGAGTTTCAAGTCCTAAACAAGTCATTATACACTCTTCACCAAATGCTATGCCATTTTAACAACAGCGTAATAATGTATTCAATTTACAAAAATCATAAATGCTTTTAACATGTGTACAGTATATATTTGTTAAAACAACTTGCTGGGAATGAGCAGCGTTAATGTTAGTTGATTCAGGAAATGATTTGAATCATGCACGCACCTTTAAAATAACATACGTTTTAATCGTTGGCCGTGGGGGAAGATGTCAAGTATTTTCAAGTTAAAAGGCTCAAGTCATAGTGAAATCACGAGTCATTGGCGTCAAAGTCAAAGTCGAGTTGCAAGTCTGCTTTTATTTTGTCAAGGTGAGTCTAAAGTTTGTGTCACGTGACTCGAGTCCACACCTCTGCTGTCCACACGGTGGTTTTTATATGTATTTTATTTGATTGTGCAACACTGTTGTGTCAAGATTGTATCAAGATATTCTAATTATCTTATTCATGTCTGTGTTTCTATTTTGATCATTCCTGTGTTTTTATTTAATTTCTTATTACAGCACTTTGGTCAGCATTTGTTTTTTCTGTTTTTTAATGTGCTCTATAAATAAACTTGACTTGACAGTTTCTTGAATCTCTCTAAACAGCATTTTCTGACGGCCCCAGCTTTGGAAAATCCAGATGACAGAAAAAAAAAGGTGATTAAAATGCTGATGTGCCCGTCTGAGTCACCTTCAGTTATTAGTGCGCTCACGGCAACGAGCTGAAGGAACAGCGGTGACTTCTTAGTGGACTTTAATTTGCCCCAACTTTCCCCTCTCAGGCTACATGCAAGACACTGCCCAACCCTCTGACAGGCAGAGGTTGACCTCTGCACATTTTTTGGGTAACCCCCCCCCCCTCCCACACACTTAATCTATATATTCTACACTCAATATTGTCCTAAATGACACTATAAGTATAAATCAAGTATTTTTAGCTGAGATGTACATACAATGTATGGCAGTGATTGTCAAAGTGGGGTCCGGAGACCGCCAGGGGTAATTCACTATAAATTATAAAACTGTGCTGTATCATTAAAAGTGTGTATCTACAGATGGGGACCATTTGAAGCAATAAAACAAGCATATTTACTTCCACCCACGTTAGCTTTGGGCCAATAGAAACTCTTGATATGATTGTGACAAACAGCAATACGTTTTGAAGTTGAAGCACTTCCTGAAAGTCATCTTTAGACTGGTGAGTTCAAATGTCTGGATTCATTAGGACTATGCCAGTCTTGCTACTGTTCATTTTCTGAAGCTTTTAAGATCAGTTACTTGAAATGTAGGCTGTATATAAATAAATATTGTTAAATAATAAATGCTGTCAAATTGAATCCACAAACATTTTGAATGAAATCACCCTCTGTTTAAAGGTACATGAGTGGTATTAACATTCAGTGTTTCTGTTTATCACTATGAAAGAGGTCTGAAGTATTTAGGTTGAAACTTTAGAATACAAACAGTTCCGATTGCATCTAAGAGAGCAAATGGTAGTATGCATTATGGTTGATTGGTGTTACGATTAAAAGGAGGTCCTTGGAGAATTGTCTCCCCTGTAAAGGGGTCCCTGGCCCCAGAAACTTTGTTAATGTATGGTGTCTGTATTGATAATAATAATAACTAAAATGGCACCCGGAGAGTGCAGACCTCCACCGAGCTGCCCGAGTACGATTTTTATTTCTAGATTTACTCTGACGATTAAATCGATTAAAAATATGTAATTGCATGATTGATTAATTGCATGATTGTCCATAGTTGATCGCGTTGAATTGCAAATTAATATTTTTTATCTGTTCAAAATGTATCTTAAAGGGAGATATGTCAAGTAGTTAATACTCTTATCAGCATTGGAGTGGGCAAATATGCTGCTTTATGCAAATGTATGCATATATTTATTATTGGAAATCAATTAACAAAACAAAACAATGGCAAATATTGTCCAGGAACCCTCACAGATATTGCATTTGGCACAAAAAATTATGCTCAAATCATAACATGGCAAAACTGCAGCCCAACAGGCAACAACAGCTGTCAGTGTGTCGGTGTGCTGACTTGACTATGACTTGGTCGAAACTGCATGTGATTAACATAAAGTGGCTGTAAAGGGGAGACTCGTGGGTACCCATAGAACCCATTTTCATTCATATATATTGGGGTCAGAGGTCAAGGGACCCCTTTGAAGATTGAATTTCAGCAGTTTTTCTTCGCCAAAATTTAGCGACATGGTTGGTACCGGTGGATTCCTCAGGTTTTCTAGTTTCATATGATACCAGTATCTTCACTTTAAAACTGAGCCTGCTACAACCTAAAAATCTCGAGTTGCGTTAATGCATTAAAGACATTAGTAGCGTTGCTTTAACTTATTTTAACAGTCCTAACTGATATATTGGAGATAGCATCTACTATCCAAACATATTTTTTTATATTGGTTGTTAGGACCAAAGGGAAAATCCTGTACAGTAATGAAGTATAACGCAGTAACACAGTGATGGAAAAATGAGGCCCACGCCGGGTGGAAGGCATCCTCGACAGTCGTTTTTAGCCCGCAGTAAATCTAGTCTCAATACAACATGATGATCCAGTGAAAAGAGTCCTGCCGTCTTTCATTCTGAGGCCTGGCCTGCAGTTATGAAGGTCTAATGTAAGCAGTAAAGATGGGCTGAACATGATGTAGTATTAAGAGCACCACAGATTTTTACAGCTTGAAGCTGTAAATTTGCGGCTGGTGTCGGTGGTGTAGTGGAACACGGTGTTCTAGAAGTGCAGGTGAGAATATGACTGCAGTCAGTGTTTGTCCAAGCTCATGAAAACACACATTACAGATCTGGGAGGGATTTTAGACACTGATCTTAATGTTATTTTAACATTATAACAGGATGGCAAAAACAGAATTGTTTCACCTTAGGAACATCTGCAAAATTAAACCATTTTTAAATCAGAGGAGCGATGCTGATACATGCTTTTATTACAAACCGCTTCGATTACTGCAACTCTGTTTTTACTAGTCTCCCTAAAGCTCCACTGTCCGTCTCATAGAAGTTCCTAAAGTGTCCCACAAGACACAGAGGCTGCTTTCTGTTTTATAACCCTAAACTGTGAAAACCCTCCCCTTGGATCTAAGAACAACAAACTTCCCTTGGAATCTTTAAAATTAAAGACCTATCTCTTTACTTATCAATGTTAATGTTTTATTGTATTGTGATAAAACTTGTTTTGTTTGTCTTTCACTATTGATATTGCTTGTTATTGTTTATCTTGATCTCATCTTGTTTTGTTGAGCACTTTGGGCAGCACTGTCCCTCCATATTTTGGTGTATTTACACAAGTCAAACTTTATTGATGTCATACATTTTAGCAATTGGAGAAAAAAAACATTGCATAGTGTATATCATAAGTATAATAGTCTACCACTACTAATACACAGCATCCAAATAAAATTAAAACATATAATACAAATGATACAAATAAAAGTAGAATGGCACTCGGAGAGCGCAGACCTCCACCAAGATGCCTGACTTTAAACACAGATCACAGCTTGCAGCTGGCGGTACCGTGAGGTGGTCGGCTTATTATTAACACGGTGTGTTTCCGTGTAACGTATCGGCGGATGCCTCTCTCATTCAGCAGCCTTGTTATGTCTGTATAATGTTACACTACGTTGTCTCTCGTCCCGTCATTTACCGTTTTTTCTTTCTCACCGCGGACGGCCAGCAGCTCCTGCACACACATCCACAAATGTCCATAGTGTTACGTTACAAGCGTACTTTAACCCAAACCATGATGTTTTTTTCTAACCCTAACCAGGTGGTTTTGTTGCCTAAACCTAACCGCCACCGTTTTACAACAGGTGTTATAAGACCAAGCAAGACACAGACACAGCTTGGCTTGTTGGTCTAGGGGTATGATTCTTGCTCTGGGTGCCAGAGGTCCTGGTTTCATATCTCGGACGAGCCCCCCCCCCCCCCCAGTTCCTACTGTCTGAGTGACTGCATATGTCCTTGGGCAAGACACTGAACACCAAGTTGCTCCCCAGGCACTTTACAGCAGATGGGTTAAATGCTGAGGTCAAATTTTATGTACGTATATGATGAATAAAGTTAGAATAAAGTTTAAGTTTTGTCCTCACATGTAGTGTCACTCTCTGCTTGCCCTCAAAATGACTCAAAGTAGAAGGTGGAATGAAGGTGTTGCATGTGATATCTTGTGCATATGTAGGCCAGGTCAGAAGCGGGACCTGTGCAGACTGGTATCAGATAAGGGGCACAGATCACACTGTGACAATCAATCACAAGTGTGAGCGTTGCTGACCTAGACACGGATTATCTTTAGCAGCGCTCCCTCCGTACTCGTGACTTAGAACCCTGCTGGTTGTCTCTCTAGATTTCCAAATAGGGACTGATTTACATGTCCTGGGGCGAATGGTGAATGCAATTTACTGGTTAGACATAAAACCAGCAGCACTAAGTGGTTCTAATGTGTAATGTCAGTAAACATGGCACTATTGATACCAGTCTTTCCAAGTAAACATGAAACATGTCTCCTCGATATTGATCGCGGGCACCCTGGGGTACAGATACCCCTGATTGGGTAGGGAATCACTGCACTATAGGGCACTAAATGTGTATTAATCCGCAGCTGAAAATAGTCCAGAACAAAAGCAATATTAAAGCAGCAGTGGGTAGAAACGGAGCAAATATGATTAATAAAGTTATTTTTATAAAACGGTGACTATATCCTGAAAGTAGTGAATGAGACAGGTCTCTCTCTGAAATTACCTGTGATTGGCCAACGTCTTCCGTCACGGGCTAGATTTTCTGAAGTTTGAAAACAGAGCCATGAGGAGGAGTAGAAGTCTTGTTTTCTCTTGTGGTATATTTTCAGGCCTGGTACCGGACAGAGAGGCCCCTAATTGTAAACATATGTGAAAGAAGTAGGGCAAAGGCCAGGGGCTGAAAGATAAACATGTAGGAGATACCTAAGACATGTGGTCATACCTTAGCTCAGGGATTGGAGGACCTGAACCCGATATAAGGGGGTGCGAGCCCCCAAGCTGCAGGACTTTCAGATTCGACTTGAGACCTCCGGGCGCTCTAGACGCCCGTATGACATGTGTGGCTTGTTTGTAATAAACTCTATTTTACCAGCAAGAACAGTGTCCTCGGAGCATCCTTCATCATCACTTCAACAGCACTGTCGCAGAAAAGATACGACATAAATTGGCGTCACGAGACAGGATCGGAGGTGACCATCAGCACAACTTCACAAAACGGTGAGATCACTCATTGAATGCTGGTCATTAATTGGGGCTGTTATGTGGAGTTGTGTGGACACACCGTAAATTAAGAACCTTCTTGTTACAGACATGTGCTGTTGATTTGATGTTTAAAGTGAGGCTCCGTGCTAAATTTAATGAAAAAAGGGGGAATGAATAGAGAAAAGATATAAAGGGAAGAAAAGAAGTATGAGAAATACAAGGAATAGTTTAGAATAGCTTTATGGTAACGATAAGGTGAGTTAAAAAGTATCGTGCAAGATTAATGAAGAGGGGCCCTAAACTTCTTAACGGTAAGACGCATGCATATTAGCCACTGCGTAACGATGGCTCTGACATAGTCCGGAATTAACTTAGAAAGACAAAATTGGGAAACCTGGATCCAGGTAATTTGAATAAATAAATGTAAAGAGTGTTAAGAGAGATAAGGAAATAAAGGAAATAAAGGAAATAAAGGAAATGATCATATGACAAGCCGCAAATCGGATAGGATAGAGCCCTCAGGTGTAGGAGCATTGTAGTACGGGCCATTAAAACCTGAAACAACATCTGATGGTCAGTTAATAACTGGAGAGTGTAGAATCACAATTCGATTGACAGTTACCACTCTGATGCTGTTGACGAACGGTGTTCAAGAAGTAGCTTCTCGTCGAAAATTTTACATCTCATGGGTAGCAGAAATTTTACGAGAAAAAGTAAGGAAATAGCGGCAGAAAGCATGCATAGGAATATATCTAAATGTTCAAGTGAAGAAAATGTGGGTGCGTGTTTACTTTGGGATGGAAGGGTGCAGTTGAGAAAAATGTGTGTGCGTTGTAGTTTGGAGTGAAGAAAATGTGGGGGTGTGTTTACTTTGAGAGGAGCAGAAGGGAAAAATGTGGGTGCGTAAATGTGTGTGACATTTGGCTGCTGATGGAGTCCAGATGTGGGCCATAAAATGGTTAGAAGACTAAATGAATTGAATGATATATTGTGTAAACCAATGAGCTTCTTGCCTTTTTCTAAGAAGACTGTTGAATTGAATAATGTAGTGTGTAAAACCATGAGCTTCTTATAAAAGACTAAAACATGAGCTCTTCTTAAAAGGGACGTTATATAATAATTAAAGCTGTTAAAGCACAAAATGAACTTCTCTAAGAAGGGTAGTGATTGAAACCTCTCTCTCTCTCTCTCTCTCTCTCTCTCTCTCTCTCTCTCTTCCCAAAATTCCTTTCGATGACCCTTTCTTGGGAGATACAGAAAATTCCTTTGCCATTTGAACTGTTTGGTCCAGGGGGGTTCTTTAATGTTTAGATAAGGGGTTTAAGTTAGGAATATAATGTATGATGCTGTTAAAGGGACCTATGGGTTCACAAGAGACTAAATCATTGCCTGTTCCTTGTCTGTTATGTCATTTATGGTGAGTGAAAATTGAGACGGGAGGCAAGGCAGAGGGCCGGCACATCACGGAGGGTGGATTGCTGACGTCAACTTGGAAGGCTTTCCAGGTCAATCTACTAAAAAGGCCGGTACAATTTATACACAAACTCTTTAACAAAAACAAAACCTGCATTTCCATATGTGTATGTGTTCTCAGTCATAAGCAATATTGATGGTACACATATAGACCTGCTTTCATTTATTAAGCCTAAGAGGAAACTGACCTGCTCAGTTAGGAGAAATAAATAAATGAATTAATAGAAAACTTGGCAACGGATTGATCAGTGAATGCATTTGATTAATTAATGGCATATGATTGTTGAGTCTAACCTCTGCTGACAATTACAGATGTTCATGTATGTTATGGTGCGTAGTTTGTCTGATCTGTGATGTGGTGGACATTCAAGGTGGTGACTGTTTGAAGATTTGAGCTGAATATTGATTGATTAGATGACGGGTTAATTTGTTGATTAATTGAGTAGTTGGATAATCGGATAAATTGTTGATTGACTGATTGGTTAGTTGATTAATTGGTTAATTGGTTAATTGGATAATTGGTTAACTGATTAGTTGGATAATCGGATAAATTGTTGATTGACTGATTGGTTAGTTGATTGATTGGTTAATTGGTTGATTTGAGAATTGGTTGATTGGTTGAATTGGTTAATTGTTTAATTGGTTAATTGGTTAATTGGTTAATTGGTTAATTGGTTAATTGGTTAATTAGATAATTGGTTAATTGATTAATTGGGTAATTGGATTTTAAAAAAAAAAAAAAAAAAAAAAAAAGGGGGGAAGTAATCTAAATAAGCCTTGAGTAGTTTTAATTTCAGCAATTACTTCTTAAAGTACAATAACGGAACATAAGGAAGCCGTTATAATGGGGAAGAAGAACACTAAAAATCCGAAAGTAATCACTCCTGTTGAGATAGTACAGAAGAATAATCCTTTAATTAGGGGCATCGCAAACATTGAAAAAATATCGGAAAAATGGCACAAACGCTGGCCTGAAATTGACCAACCATGGCCAATGGAGGGGACGCTTAACCCAGATGTAATTAAAATAATGCTAGTACTTGTATCGACATACAAAGCTGAGCAAAAGAAGGGAAAAAAGGGGATAAAACGCAAAGAGAAGAGGCAAGTGGAGCTTGGCATTCTCCAGTTATTTGGAGATGAGGGACAGAAACTGATCAAAGCTGCAAACGATAAGAGGGATAAAGTTGCAGAAGAAATAAAACAAAACACAGAACAAACCGAAAAACTAAGGAAAGACACCAATTCATCGTTCTCACACATGAACCCAGTGAAGGGACCACCACCCTATGAGGCAAAGACGAAGGCTAAGAAAATCTATCCTCAGATCCCGGTGATCAGTCAGGAAGGTGACTACCGTATCAGAAACAAGGAGGACAGAATAATAGAAACAGGACGAGCGGAGACAACTATAACGATGTATCCAAGATCCAAAAGTAAGAATAAAACAAAGTTTGGGTCTAGGAAGCAAAAGTGGGACCATGGAAACGAGAGTGACCAAAGCGATCAGGAAGGGTGCAGAGGAGGATATGACCCTGAAGTCAGGCGGATGTTGGCAAGAGCAGAAATAAGAGGAAATGATAACTCTGATGACAGTGAGGAGGAAGAGGGCCATGAAGAGGGCCGTGAAGAGGATGCCCGGGAGACTATAAGAAAGATCGAAATAAGCATAGACCGATGCCGCCGTGACCACCAACAAACTGATAATCCAGAAGAACTAAGAGAACTAGAGAACCACATAGACGAATTGTGGAGGAGGAAGGAAGAGATAGAGAAGGAAAACTTCGAACAATATACCCTGACATCCAGAGGTCGCTCTAGAAAACAGTCGAATCCCAAAAAGATCTGTCCAGTCATTATACGAGGACGGAATTTGGAGTACAAGCCTTGGCAGAATACAGATATGTCAAACATACGTGAAAAGTTACCTACTCTTCAAGATGGAGCACATCCTTGGATCTCGAAGTTGGAAGAAATCACAGTGGGAGAGCAACTGGCCATGGGAGATATAAAGAGACTCTTGGCCAGCCTCGTTGGAATTCCCGCTATGGAAGAGATTCTACAGAAAGCTGGACTTAATCGATATGTGGGAACTGCTGTGAATGATTCAGAGCTGTTTGCTGCAAGTAGAGGCCAAGTGTGCAGGGCGCTGAAAGACACATTTCCGACAAACGTACATCCTGACAATATTTTTATTGATCCACTGGGACAAGAGGAAAACCCGAGGGCCTATGTGTCGAGAGTTCATCAAGTGTGGAGAAATATCACAGGAAATGACCCGGATTTGAATCAAATGGAGCAGTCGATTTTGCGAACCAGAATACAGAAGGGGTTGCCCCTGCCAGTGAGAAACAAATTGGCAGAGGTGGTTGGTCTTGGAAGCATGGCAAAGAGTGGTTATACGGATCATATAGCCCACCAAGTTGAGCTGTATAGGAAAAAAGAACATGATCAAAAAGACCTGGACCAAGAGACCCTCAGGAAACTTAATCACATGCAACTGATGGATAATAAGAGGATGGAGAAGAAGCAGGCTCTGGTTATGCAGAATCAGGCTCCACTAAATCAACTAGTCTGATGATTCAGGAGGCGCATGGCTTAGCTCACGTTGCAAGGGGGGAAGTTAAGAGAAAGATTACCAAAGAGTATGGTTTTTGGGCACCATGTTTGCTTGAACAGATTGATTATGTCATAGGCAGGTGGAACTAGTTATAGACTATGTTGACATGATAAAACCGATTGAAGGGAAAAGGTACATGCTAGTCGTGGTGGACAGATTTTCACGATGGCCTGAGGCCTGTCCAACAAAACGAAAGGATGCTCAATCGGTTGCCAAGTTCTTATGCAGAGAGGTCATAAGCAGGTGGGGACTTCCAGATCGAATATCCTCAGACAATGGGAAAGAGTTTGTGGATAAGACGGTGAAATTGATTTTGCAAAAAAAACTAGGAATTAAACAGCGTACAATTTACTACAGTAACCAAAGGTGATTAGTACACAGATAAAGCTTGTTACATTAATTCCAAAAACAACTAAGAATGTTCATACACCTACTCAGGCTACTACTCTAGTTATGACTTCAAAGGGGATGAATGCTACAACAGTGACGACATCCGTGGCATCTACGACATTTGTAAATACAACGCAGACATCTAATATGACATCTTGGACCTTTAAGGATGTGGTTAATTTAGTCGAGAAGCAAGTGTCAAAAATAGAGCCTAGCGTGAACAGAAGTAATGACATTGTTGAAGTTAGAGAACAGAGGATAGAAGAGAAGGATGTAGAGTCATCTACGTCCAGCTCAGAGGCTGCTACTGTAAATTTGAAATCAATAAATAATGATAATGCTTCCAATCAGAGTACTACCTTGGCGACAACATTGACGCCTAAGAAATTGGAGAATGTGACACAGACACGGGACAAAGTATCCTTGAAAGTGAAAGAGATGGTAAATGAGAGCCGGAAGTCTATGTTGGAGATGGGGATTAGTGTGGGTAGTAGGAAGGAGATTGAGGAAGTGAAGGTTGGAAATTCATCTGAGACTGTTCAGAGGAATATTGTAGATGTGGGAAAGGAGTTTGTTGACTCGGATCAGATATCACAGGAGATGGTTGAACAGAACCATGTAATGCAGAAGAGAGAAGCTAAGTGGAAAGCGTATGGATTTGATGCTTTAGCGTTGGGAATTGTAGACCCATGGGCAGGTAGAAATTTATGGTTTCAGCAGTTAACACACTCAGTGAGATCAATCAAGAAATTGAAGGGTCCATGTGTGTTGAAAGTACCAACACCAGGTACATGGCCTTCAATTTTGGAGGCGGTACCGGAACCATTAACTATGGCATGTCAATCTTCTGTACTGTCATGGCTCTTGTATCAACAGCAGTCATCAGTGGATAAAGTGATGGCTTTATCAGTGAACCTTTTTAAACCTAGAATGAATTGTTCTTGGTTGGCAGGTTTACCATATGTAAATGTACTTGATCAGCATGAAGATATCAGAACAGCGGTCCCTGATATAATGGAGGTGACAGCAGTGGGAGCTAACAGCTGTTTTTGTTCAAATACAACTCATGAAGGGCCGGGAACGTTTATGGGGTTATCAGAGTGTGATAAATATATGATGGACTTGGGTAAAATGGAGCGTGGGAATAGTAATGATTCGTATGAAGCATCTTTTCAGGCACCACAACACAAAAGGAAGACAATTTTAAGGGTACATAATCAGATATTGCCAGGGAATGTGACTATTGGGAATTTCAAGGATATTTGGTGGGTCTGTGGTAATAAGGCATACATATTTCTACCATATGGGTGGACAGGATGCTGTTATATGGCACTGTTGAAACTTCCATATGAGGTTCTTACTAGCAAGAAGGGAGAAGGGCCAGAGGGGGTCCAATCTGATGTCGCTTCAAGTAGTAGGAGAAAACGTGAGTTGGCACAGTTTCACGAGTTGGAATCCTACCATTGGAGAATAAGTTTAGCAGAGAAGTGGGGTATTGGATTATTTCCGTGGTATGGGGTAGCGTTCTTGGTAGATCACATCGACAACATTACCTACACCTTGCAAGGCTTTGCGAACGAAACCATAAGAGGTTTCGAATTGTTGTCAAACACCCAGAGAAGTCACAGACTGACGTTGCTGAAACATGACATGGCTCTTGATTATATTTTGGCCAAACAAGGGGGCTTATGTGTTGCTTTAAATTTATCAGGAGATGCTTGCTATACGTTGATTCCTGATAGTTCTGATAATATGACTAGTGTCATAGGGGCATTGAAGCTCATAAGAGATGCGTTTGGCCCATCAGAAGACGCGGGATGGTCTGCAAATGCTTGGTTGCAGGATAAATTGGGGCCACTAGGAGCAGTGTTAGTTCAGGTTTTGGTAGCGCTCGTTATGTCGTTGTGCGTGATGTTTTGTTTTTGCACGATGTTGTTGACCTTTGCAAAGGCCATGATAATTAAATGGGTTGGAGTTGTGCTGCCCGGCGATCAAACGCTGATGCCATTATTACACGAAGCTGACACGGACGTGGATGAGGATGACGCCATAAAGATCGAATTGGTGGAGGAATATCCATTTTAAATATCTCATATGATTATAATCATATTGTTTACCTCTGTTTTTGCTTGTGTAGTTTGTAGTGTTGATGTTGTGTTGCTCTTCCGAGACTTTGTTTAGTCTCGGAGGGGGGATATGGCAACAAATGAACAATATGATTAATGGACAATATTTACATTTTTACGTATCTTATTCTGTGTTTGATGTTTTAATTGGTATCTGTTCTGTATGCAAAAGATACTGGTTTTCTTTTCTTTCATTCTAGAACATATTGGGGAAGAACACTGTGAGGGTGGTGGATTGTCAGGGACTCCGAGGGGCTGAATGGATTCAGACACTTCAAACATGAAAATACGAATGGCCTGAAGAACTCTGAACGTGGACTGTCGATACAACATCCAGAGTCAAGACGTCATCAATACTACACCGGCGTCAAGGCTGCTGAGAAACTACAGCGTTATACAGTCTTATGTCTTCTCTGAGATGTTACCTTAGTGTTATTGAAAAGGAATTTTCTTTTTTGTGTATTACATGCTTGAGAAATGATGGTTTCTAAATATAATGGGACCTCAGATGTTTTCTTTTTCTTTTTCTCGATGGTTAGGGACAGTGGGGTAGGCAGGAAAAGGTCCATAGAAGGTGCGATGGGTCGACCAGCCTGACTTTGGACATTGTTTTGTTTTAATTTGCTGAGAGTTCCATATGCATTTGCTTAAATCATTTCCATATACAAATTGCTAAAATTCTGTATTTCAGTGTTATGGAGTATTACGTATGGTCGCCTTGGCAGAGGGACCGTGAGAGAATTTTCCTGTATACATTGTTTAATACATTGTTCAAGAAAGATTAGCTGCCTGACAGGTTTTTCACTCTCACTTTTATACTCCATACAGTTGTTTCAATGGTAATAAGGACAGGTTGTTAAATTTGTCATGTTAATACACCTGTATGTTTCTTCTCTTATTTTTTCGAGACTTTGTTAAGTCTCGAAGGGGGGAATATGTGGTATATTTTCAGGCCTGGTACCGGACAGAGAGGCCCCTAATTGTAAACATATGTGAAAGAAGTAGGGCAAAGGCCAGGGGCTGAAAGATAAACATGTAGGAGATACCTAAGACATGTGGTCATACCTTAGCTCAGGGATTGGAGGACCTGAACCCGATATAAGGGGGTGCGAGCCCCCAAGCTGCAGGACTTTCAGATTCGACTTGAGACCTCCGGGCGCTCTAGACGCCCGTATGACATGTGTGGCTTGTTTGTAATAAACTCTATTTTACCAGCAAGAACAGTGTCCTCGGAGCATCCTTCATCATCACTTCAACAGCACTGTCGCAGAAAAGATACGACACTCTCAGAACACTTGAATTTAAAATATGTTAAAGATTATTATGGACTTTTGCCCAAAGATGCCAAAAACATTCTGCCCACTGCCCCTTCAACTCCTGTTCGAGTAACGTTTGCTAAAAACTTTGCTTTGAATTCAGTGGTGTTTGAATTTTAATATTAAGTACTCAGTGGCTGTTAAAACTCAAATACTTATGTCTCTTATTTGTTTCCATACATTTTCCAACTTTGAGGGGTCACATGATAAATCTGAGCAACAGACTAGTTGCATACTAGTGACAAATTAAACCTTTGCATTTTGAATCTTGAACATTGGAAATTACATTCATGTTCTACTGTTTTTTTTTCTCCAATTACAGTCTGCTAGGAAAGTAATCGCTCTGGCAGCAATTTTTCTGGTGTGTTATATATTGTTGCAAATTAGAAACCTAATGTCTAGGAGACAGGGTGGTGAGGTGATTAACAGGATAGGAAGAAGAAAAAAAAAACGTATTTCTGCTATTTATTAGTAGTGCTAGTATTTTCTTTTCAAACTACTGTTTCTCTAATTATTCTTTTTTACTTTTTCCTGGATAGTTTGACCCATTAAGCTCTAAATTATATTCAAATGTAACAATTAAAAGAAGAAAAGTCACTTTGGTTCAGCAGCTCACACCTCAGATGTATAAAACACGCAATGTAGAAGTTGCCTCTTTTTAAAAGGGGTCACAGGAGAATGGAATATTGTCTAATGCACACCTGGTTGACAGAATAAAATAAAGAATATGAAGGCAGTAAACCCTGCTTAAGACTGGACCGACTGTGTCTGTGGTGTAGAATGCATGAATACTGATATGACGGCTGAGACTGTGGCCTCGCTGACACAAATCGGTGTCAGATTTACGACCGTAGAGAGTTGGAAATGTCAGATGCGGTGTGTTTTTTTTTTTCATCTTTTCACACTTTCATCAAAAACCAGGTCAGTGTCAAAAATGACAATTGTGCCTCTTTTACCTGAAGCCTATCCCTAGCTGTAGGGATAGGGTTAAAAACTGGAGATATTATGGTAACCCTGTATTTAACAGGTATCACTTCAGTATTTGCTGCACCTCTACAGGCTACCAAAACCCTAAAAACAAGATAGGCAAGGACCCTTAAAGTGGCAGTAGGCAGAATGTTGTTGGTATCATTGGGCAAAAATGTCATAATAACCTTTCAGCATATTGTAATTCAAGTGTTCTGAGAGAAAACTAGACTTCTGCACCTCCTCATGGCTCTGTTTTCAGGCTTTAAAAAATCTAACCCGTGACGGGAGACTTTGGCCATTCACAGGTCATTTCAGAGAGAGAGAGCATTCCTATTGGCTGTTCATTCAACGGAGCACCTCTACAGGCTACCCCAACCCAAAAAATAAGATAAGCAAGGACTCTTAATGTAATACTTTCCACATGAGACACGTTATGATCAGTTGAAAATAATTTGAGCATCAGCTTTTGGCGAGCTAAATAAAGTGTGACACTTATTTTGGGTGTAATAATCCGGGCAGAATTATCGCATGCTATCAGCACTGCGGGACAGCTTTAACCCTGATAGTGACACTCTGTTCTGAGCCGAGTGTGCAGCCCATTACTCTCTCAACCAGCGACGAAAGGAAAATGAATGCTTACAATGCCGGCTGGTTTTACATAAATCGGCAGTGTTTGATAGCTCATTATTTATTTAGCAGCGTGTGCCGCGGAATGAGGTGCTACCCCATTTATAACAAACAGCTGAGGTGTACAGAGTGTGTGGAAATATGCAAACACAGAGATGCAGGGACTGTTTAGTGTCCCAGAGAGGGAAGGGGACAGGAGATGAGCTGCTACCTTACAGTTTTTTTTTTTACAATTGCTAAAACAACAATTTCGGAAAGTAGGGCCCTCTTTGTCAAAACTCTACATACACGCCAAAAACATTTACACAAAATACTAAATATCTTGCATCTCTTGCAAAAGAAAACACTTTATTTAGAGCTATGTAAACTCTTCCAAAAATGCACCCGAATTGACTCTTATCAGGCCATAACATAGGCGTTACCAGTCACTATAAGCATCATAGATGTGGGTCATTAGGAGCCTACTGTGCATACTAAGTTGTAAAAGTGAAAGTGAAACTTAAAAGCAACACGTTCTAACACATTGTTTAACTATATGGAAAAAGGCTTCTCTAGGTTTAGGCAACACAATTACCATGTCAATAGATGATAAAACCTACTATTGGGTGTAGTAAGTGTTCAAAACTTTCTGCACATTCAAAACATGTCCCACATCTGTATTCTCTGAGAAGTCGAGAACAAAACTGTGATATTTTGAAGAAAAACTTGTAATATTACCAGAGTAAAGTCACAATTTAATGAGAATAAAGTCATAATGTAAAAAACAAAACAAAAAAAAACATCAACCTGCCCTGTAGTCTGCTGAGCATGATGTTATTGCTCTGCTGATAGTATTCCCTTCAGACCGTCTGACAGACACGCAACCCCGTTTGGGACTCTGGTCTCTGGATGAGACGAAGTTTAGGGAAGCAGCTGTGCGCTGCTCAGAGCGCAACGCAGTTGATGAAATGATCTTCATCAGTTGTAGAAAACAAAGATAACATCAAAGCATTAAAGAACAGAGCATCAATAGTTTTTAATAATATCTTCTAATAACCTACTGTGCATATATCACAAAGTACGATCTCAGTTTTCGTAGAGTTTTTGAGTGTAAAGTCAAAGCGGTGAACACGACTGTGCTGTCAGGTGCGTAGAGCGCAGTGGAGACATTGCGGTGATGTGGTGTTTTTTACGTGTTTTTATCTGTTTGAGTATTTATTTGATCTTTGTAAGGTGTCCTTGTTGTCCTGAAAGGCGCCACCAAATAAAATGTATTCTTAGTATTATTTATTATTATGTTTAGGCAACAAAACTATGGTAATCGCCGCGGTTAGGTTTAGACAACAAAACCACTTAGTTAGGTTTAGGAAAAAAGATCATGGTTGAGCTTAAAATAAGTATCTTATCTAAGTAAAATATGTACATACTAGGGCTGTCAATCAATAAAAAATAATTGCATGTTTGACCGTGATTAATTGTCATTAATCGTAAATTAATCACACATTTTTTTACCTGTTCAAAATGTACCTTAAATGTACTTAAAAGTATCTAATACTCTTATCAACGTGGGAGTGATAAAATATGCTTGCTTGAAATCAATTAACAACACAAAACAATGACAACTATTGCCCAGAAACCCTCACAGGTACTGCATTTAGCATAAAAAAATTTGCTCAAATCATAACATGGCAAACTGCAGCCCAACAGGCAACAACAGCTGTCAGTGTGTCAGTGTGCTGACTTGACTATGTCTTGCCCCAAACTGCAGGTGATTATCATAAAGTGGGCATGTCTGTAAAGGGGAGACTCGTGGGTACCCATAGAACCCATTTTCATTAACATATCTTGAGGTCAGAGGTTAAGGGACCCCTTTGAAAATGGCCATGACAGTTTTTCCTTGCCAAAATTTAGCGCAAGTTTGGAGCGTTATTTAACCTCCTGCTCAACACGCTAGCATTATGGTTGGTACAAATGGATTCTTTAGGTTTTATAGTTTCGTAAGATGCCTGTATCTTCACTCTATCTTTAAAACTGAGCCCACCAGAGCCTCCAAAATAAAGAAATTAGTGGCGTTAAAACAAATTTGCGTCACCACTTTATTATCGCCTTAACTTTGACAGCCCTAGTACATAAACAACATATGTACGGAAAAAATACGTCACAAAATAATTCAATAACACTTTGGGATACAAACACTGGTCTCCTGGTTGAAAGTACTGTGTTTGTTGGACCCGTCCACCTCCCCATGCGTTTACGTGGCAGTACAGACTACATGGAGTGAAATGACACACCGAAAGGAAGTTGTTATTGCACGTGAAATGACTTACAAATTGCTCTGTCATTCATACACCATTTGGTGAGTCCGGGCCTGATCAATGGATAGGCTACATGAGTTAGTGGTTTCAACTGTGCCAGAAGGAGCAGTTCTGTGTCTTGGCAATTGCAAAAAAAATTGTAAGTACAGACAAAAAAAATCCCCCTTTTTAGGATCTATCCAGTTTGTCTATCTGTGGTGTCTTTACAGGGTGCAGTACTCACCATGTGAGCCCGTCATGGTTCAGCCCAGGGCTCATCTCCCGCCTCCACCGAGACACACAAAGATATAGACAGAGGTTAATTGGGCTCAGATGCACCTCGCTGTCCCGACGGGCTCAGCCAAGTCTCAGTCCAAGCCCCAGTTTCCACATGAACACACGGGGGCATGCGCACTGCATGTACTCCGAGAGTGGGTCACAGTCTGGTTGAGGCCTGTTAATGTGCATATCTAACACTTGTGTTACAAGTCAGCAGATCTGAATTCTGAGGTTCTGATATCATCTGCGTTTCTTAAAAATGGTTGCATCTTGTGCTGCAAAACCAATATTTCATGGTTTTACATTGCCAACCAAACTACAGTGGCACTACGCAACATTTCAGTTTTTGTATGGATGAAACAAACCAGGCGGATTGTGTTACCTTTGGACATAGCCAGTCCAGCTGTTTCCTCCTGTTTTCAGTCTTTATGCTAAGCTAAGCTAATTAGCTGCTGGCCGTAGCTTTATCTTCAGCATACAGATATGAACGTGCTATCACTCTTCTTATCGAACTCTCTACAAAGAAAAGCAAATAAGCACATTTTCCATAATGTCAAACAGTTCCTTCAAAGCTGAAGTAGGCAAGTTGCACATAATGATAAATATATATATATATATATATATATATATATACACAAATATAGGTATAGGTGACCACAGATAGTGTGGGAGGAGACTTCATGGATGTTTAACGGGCTAATACCAGCTGTGTACCACTGCAGAGCAGCGGCTTGCATGATATTTTAGCCCTGATTAAATCACAAGGCTATTTCTTCCTCATTTGGTTGTCTAGAAACAGAAAAACAATATGTAAATGAGAACAAATATTATGTGACTTTGGCAGCATACCCGAGTACCTGGCTGTCTCTGTAGCTTCTCCAGACCAGGGAGGGTCTTTTGTCATTCTGGATTTATATTTTATTTTAGCTTTCCCTAGTGAGGTTTAACACTACGGTAGGCAGGTTGGAGCAAATATGATTAAACAAATAAATAAATTATAAAACAGGAATGCATGAGACAGGTAATGTGAAAAAGAAAAAAAAAATGTTCTCTCTCCTCCGGTGCTCCTAACGGCATCCGCAAGATTTCACAGACAGGAGGAATACAAGCAGTCAGAGCCGAGCTGGAGTCTTGCCATCTCTGAGCAGCTGTCAATTATTCGCAAACTTCGATCAAACTACTTGTGACCCGGCAGCCATGTTGAGATCAGTTGAGGAAATACCAAGCAACGCCCACTAGCCGGAGCAAACTTTCTCATTTTATAGCTAAACAGTACACTACAAGATGTTTCTGAAAACATTTGAGGATAGAAATAGGCATTACAGTAACATAATATTGATTCATATTTGATCAACGCTGCCTGATTGGACCGTTTGATTGGAGTTAAAACATGGGAACATTATGCATTCTATAAGAAAGATAAACCCTTGTCTGGATCATTATGAAGAACAGTCTGTGTGTCAATAAACCAGCTCATCAACAGAAGCCATGTAAGTGCAGCATGAGATACAGAGACAGACAAATGTCTGCTTGTAAGCCAAAAGATGCTTCCAGATATTTACCAACAGCTGAGAGGCATTGTTAGTCATAATGACTCCGAGTGTCAAACGCCTTGTTAGCTGTTCTAAATCACTCCTATGCACAGCCTTACAGGCTTTACCAAAAAAAGTTCATTCATATTTTAACATCTCAAATGTGATATTTCACATGTGAAATAGCCCAAAATCACATGCATGTATCAGGTGAGTTTTAAGTGCATGTGAAAAGTAAAAAAAAAAACACTTAAACCCATATGTGAAATTCTTATTATTATTTTAACACATGTTAAAGTAATGTATTCATTAGGGCTGTCATTCAATTAAAATATGTAATCACGATTAATCGCAAATTAATTGCACATTTTTTATCTGTTCAAAATGTACCTTAAAGGGAGATTTGTCAAATATGTAATACTCTTATGAACATGGGAGTGGACAAATATGCTTGATTTATGTAAATGTATGTTTATATTTATCATGTATGTACTGTTTAGCTCCTGTTGGTGGGCGGTGCTTCGTATTTCCTCAACTGATCTCAACATGGCGGCAGGGGTCACAAACTTTCTCATTTGACAGCTAAACAGTACACTACAAGATGTTTCTGAAAACATTTGAGGAGAGAAATAGGCATTACAGTAACATAATATTGATTCATATTTGATCAGCGCTGCCTAGTTTGACCATTTGACCGGAGTTCGCGAGTGATTGACAGCTGCTCAGAGACGGCAGACTCCAGCTTGGCTCTGATTGGTTGTTTTCCTCCGGTCTGTGAAATCTTGCAGATGCCGTTAGGAGCACCGGAGGACACATGATTTTTTTTCAGATTACCTGTCCCATACACTACTGTCAGGACATAGTGACTGATTTGTGAAAACATTTTTTTTAAATCATACTTGCTCCAATTCTACCTACTGCAGCTTTAAGATTCCTTTATACATTATACAGTATATGCGTATATAACATGGAATACTAATATTTAAATTAAATCTTAAACTCTTAAGCAGTGAGTTAAGAGTCAGCGAGTCACAGCACAGCTATCCATTATATCAACACACAGTGTCTGAGTGACAGTGCTACTGATACCTGAGTTCATAAACTCTCACTGTCTCTTCTTCTTCCTCTCTGTCTTGCCAACATCTTTTATCTCTTCCTCTCTCTCTCTGTTTTTCTGCCTCTCTCTCTCTCTCTCTCTCCCTTCCTCAGTGTCTTTTGATATGCTAAGCAGCACCCTATTTATAAATCATAGTTAGAGAAAACATAGTAGGTTAGGGGACAGAAAACAAATGCCCCATGTCTGCTGAGGGAGAGAGGGGGATAGAAAGAAAGCGATCGAGTGAGGAGATAAGGGGGATTGTCTGCTCGGTGGCTCCCTACGAAGCATGTCACCCAGGTTGAATAGATGTACATATCATTACCTTTCCCCAGTACATGGCGATAATGATATAAGACAGCAGGGTGAGGGAAAAGAAAGGAGCCATTGTGCTGTGAGGCTGTGAGGCCGTGAGCCAATAAGCGTGGCTTGTAGGCGGAGAGCCAATTCTCTGACGCTGTAGTGTACACAGGCGAGTCAGTATACTGCTGCTGAGGCATATGGTGGCCAAAAGCCCTCAATTCCACTAGTAGTGATATCTTCAGTGAACAAAAACATGCATTATCATCAATTAAGAGTTCATCAATCACGAGTTCTTGACTTGTGTTACATTGTTTTATCTTTGTGCAAGACGACTGAGTGCCTTAAGATGCAGTTCCTCGAATGGCCACTAGATGCTGGCTGCATAAAGACTGTATTGAATTCTAGAGAAAATCCCCCTACAAAACAGACGTTTTCCATGAGGTGTTAGAGTCTCAGAAGCAAATATCCCCTCGTCTAATGTGTGTGTTGGCAGGGATTGTATTAATTGTTTATTTCATTAGGAGGATATCAGGTCAGAAAGAGGGGTATGTTTGTCATACATGTTCACCAGGAGGAAAACCAACACAAGGCGTCATGTTATTTTACACTGGTTGGCTACTTATCTCTACTCTCTTTCTTTATTAAACAAAAATGTGCTGTTTAAACACCTTCCCATTGATCTTTCCCTCCCGTAAACCAAGTCGATTTGGATACCATAACTTAGCTTTGGGAAGACGGTGACATGACAAAGGACACAATCCTGCCAATAGGGATGCGTCATGAGAAAATGCTCATATGGATTGTCTTGGAGACAGTCAAAATCTATTTGGTTGTTTGTCAGGTACAATGACTTCTATGCTTTCTTTCTTAATAGACTTCTGTTGAATTGGGACACAGGCCCAGGGGTCTCATTTATAAAACAGTGCGTAGGATCCATACTAAAAATGTACGTGCGCACAAAAGCCGAAAATGGCGTACGCCAAAAAAAAATCAGACTTATAAACCGTGCGTACGCACACCTTCAAGCAATGTTCCCTTTATAAATCACACTCCACCTGGAAATGTGCGCACGTGAATCCGCCTCATATTCCGCCCACTACACGCCCACTTTCAACCATAAATGGTCAATGCAAAGCACCTCATGAATGTTTCTGCATGTGAATGAGCCTGTTGATCAGTGGATCTTTACGGTGAATCACGGCGACTACCGAGAGGAAGACAGATAAAAGGAGTTTTTCTGACACAGAGATGGAGGAGCTTGTAGGTGAAGAGGTCTCTGAACCCTTGTTCCCTCCTGATTCTCTCATTCACATCACTTAGTCCTCACAGTGCCGGTATATCCACCAGCACCATGCAGCATGTTCCGAGTCTCACCGCTGTGTTTATATCTTTACAGCAATCAGACTGATCCATTCACTTAAAATGATCAAGACAATCAGTAATATCCCCCACCTGGATATCATTAGAAAAAGGAAGTTTGATAGGTGTACACTATTTATTTATTTATTTAAGTTGTTATGGTGAACTTGTCCTGCATTATGATTAGGACTGATAATGATAATGAGGATATGGAGAGTAACGATTGTGTGAGAGCTGTCACTGGCTTCATTTACACACTTTGTTAATTTACACAATCCATAGTGATGAAGATGTGCCGGGTGGCGGTGACTGGAGGAGGCAGAGTGGTGCACCGCAGTGCACTGGAGACAGTCTGATAGTTGCATCGGATAGTTGTTTTCATTTTGTCTATATGTATACTGTATCTGTCCCTATCTAATAAACCATAAATAAATTAATAAGTCATGTCATCACTGCAGCGATTTTACACAACTTTATGAAAACTAATATGGTACTTGGTGATATCTGCACACTATTAGAAGATATTATTAAAACTATTGGCGCTCTGTTCTGCCATTCTTTAATGCTAATTGATATAATCTTGGATTTCTACAACCTATGATGATGATTTCATCAGCTGCTCCACAGCTGACTGTGACTGTCGGTAGTCCGGTCCTCTCCTCTGAGCTCCAGAGGTGGATGACGTGATGGTGAGACAGCGCTGATGAGATATTGAGCGGAATTTGCTTCGAGATTTGAGTTTATCTTTCACATTTGTAAGGTGCTTATGGAATAGTTATGGCCCACTAGCACAAAGAACACTGCTGTTTTAAATGTTTATGATAAAGTGGATATAAGTATGAAGTGAAATTAAATGTGTGAGAGGCATCATTATAGGTATAATGACATTTAATGTCTACAGTCTGGCTTCAATTCATCTGCGTCTCCAGTTTCCCCTGACTCGGTGCCTCCATAATATGCGTACGCATGGGTTAAAGTTTCCGTACCGGTGCGCACATTCTCCCGTCAAGTTTGTTTTTATAGATCACAACTGTTGTGTGGGAAGTGGCGTACGCACATTTCAGGCCCCGTTTTGTGCGTACGCAACGGTTATAAATGAGACCCCTGGGGCCTCATGTATAAAAGACTGCGCAGCTTTCACACTGGAAGATGGCGTACTCACAAAATTGGAAAAGTACGTACGCACAGAAATTTTCACATGTATAAAACCGTGCGTACGCCTGTTCCTGCGCACCTTTCCTTTATACATCCCACTTGACGTGAAATTGAGCGCAGCTGCACGTGCCACTTGGTCCGCCTTGTCTCCTCCCATTAATAACTATGCAAATGACTATAAACACGCGCCATGCTGTCACTTATTGTCCAAATAACAACTGCAAATCATGCTGGAAAAGGAACAAAAAAGAAGAATTTCACAGAGTGTGAAATTGAAGTGTTTGTTACTGAGGTGGAAGCTAGAAAACATATTTTATTTGATGGTCTTTCATCAGGAATCAGTAACAAACGCAACGTCTCCACAGCAGCTGACCGTGCGCTCCCGAAGGTTCCCGAAGGCTTCCGAAGGCTTCCGAAGGCGCACGATCAGCTGCGCCCCGTGCCTTGACTGCTGAGAGGCGCCGGTCTGGCCGCGTCCTCAAATATACTATACGCTGTGCTGGAGTCACAGAGAGAGATTGTCAATACAATGAAGGATAATATATATATATATGCAACTAATTAAAAAGAATGAATGATGGTGGGATAAGTCATATATTAAAAGACCTTGTTAAAAAAAAATGTTTGTCTCAACTCACCTCGTTGCTTTACATTCTGTGTATCTCATCCAAACGGCACCATATAGCTGCTGCATTTGGCTCATTGTTAGGTGTGCCAGGGTCCGGTTCATCCATCTGTAGCTCCAGGGGACACAGGCTCACCACGGTGGTTTGCCACATTGTGCAGCACGCGATTTTGTTTTTGGCACGGTGGTTAAGTCATGCCATCTCTGGGAAATTAGTTTAAATGTGTTTCTGTTGTGCCTCTCTGATGTTAAACTTTATGCGCAAACTAGTTAAGAAATATGTGGGTTGTTTTTTTTGATCCCACATCATAAATAAAGCTCAGTAAGTTGAGTGGAAAAAATATTTTTACACATTTAGCGAGTTTCAGGACTTTGTAGTTTGACACTGCCAGATGACAGAGTTTGGAAGACGGCCCGCACATTCTCACGACTGGTCTAGAGTTTGCGGCACGGTCCGCACATTCTCACGTCACGTTGATTTTTATACATCCCGGCGTGAGCGTGAAACACAGCGTACGCAACATTTTAGTACGTACGCACCATTTATACATGAGGCCCCTGGTCTTTTTTGGGAAATTTGTTCTGTATTCCAATTTGTTTGGAATTAAAATAAGAAGAACTGGGTGGTTAGTATGAGCAGTCATTCATGTATGATATATGTCGTCCGTAAACAAAGAGCACTACCTCCATAAACTCAAATTCAAGAGTTTATAACAGGGACTTATTTAAAGGAATCGAAAACACTTCCTACCAATCAACATTGTTTTTGATTGACAGGTGACCTCTGAGAAGTGGAGTGCAGAACCACTGAAGCAGTAAGCGCAAGCTTATCAAAAACAGATGTTACCCGAGTGAGAAGGAAATAGGAATTCAATGATCTACAAGTAAAAGTTTAAAGATCCTCAACAAAATGAGCGTAATAGTGACACGAGGGGGAAGAAGAAAAGTTTTGGACAAGAACTCAGATAAACTCACAGGCCAGGAGTCAGTGTACTCGGTGCAGATATCTAGTGGAAAAATTCCACCCAGGGAAAAGTCATGACAAAACAATTTTACTGCAGTAAAAGCAATCAAGTATTGTGGTTGTTGGCTTAGTTGCCTTCAGGGATACAGCAAAGAGATGTGGAATAGCAATAGTGGGGAAAAATAAATTGTTTGGAAGCTCAATAATCAGAAGAAAGGAGAGGCCAGTTTCTTTTCTATTATATAGATTTGGGAAAGTCAGATTCGTCCACATGATTTTCTGCTATGTACTGAG
Organism: Sebastes fasciatus; assembly: GCF_043250625.1. NCBI lineage: Eukaryota > Metazoa > Chordata > Actinopteri > Perciformes > Sebastidae > Sebastes > Sebastes fasciatus. Next base: position 4,968,164 of record NC_133804.1, read on the forward strand.
TACAATGATTTGACTTCTTTTCAGCCTGAAAGTGGAGGTAATCTCTTTGGGGTTAGCATGCTATTACAGTCTGACAGGTTCCTTGAACCCATGACGGATACAATCTTAATATTCCTTCACTTCAGTGTCAGACACATTTCAGATCACATTTCAGCCTTTCCTCTGGGACGATTCTTTTTTGTTTTTTTCTTCCAAGCAGACATAGTTACAGGCTAATGTCAAGGCTGTTAAAATGACCCATTTTGGGAGCCTGATGGTGTTTTGGGCTGTTTATCTGCCATTACAAGGACATCAAATGTTTGGCAGCACCACACAGCCTGTAGCTTCAAACTAAATTAGACTTGTTTCTAGTTAAAACCCATGAACTGCTTCAGCAAAAATGATTTAGGGATTCAGTTTAATCTTCCCACGGCCCACTCGTTGGGTCCTGGCCCAGCTAGCGTCTGATAAGCTCTGCTTTCGATCGGTACTTTCCGGACATTCTCTTGGTTAAGGACCCGGAAGAAGATTTTTTCTTTTTGATGCGGACCTCTCAACAGGGTCACATTAATTATTTTGTGTACATAATATTTTGTATTGCTTTCTTTGATTGAAGGAATGCAGAACTACAGGATTTGTCTTTCTTTTGATGTTAGCTTGATTTAGTGTACTTTTTAATCAATGCATATTTGTAGAGTGGCACTTAAAGTGAGGATATGTAACTTTTGAAAGTGCAGTTCCCATTCGGGGATCGGATAAACGGTTCTCGAGATATGCGAAGGACACACGCATACAGAGATTGCTTTCTTTATAATAAGAAAAAATAACACATTCTTACCCTCACAAATAAATAGTTTAATTTATAAGCACTAAAACGCACTCTTGCTCAAATCCTTACAGTCAAGGGTCTTGCTGCTACAGCCTTGCATGGTCTGGTATGACTAGCCGCTTATGGTGGCAAACGTTAGCAATCTTCTTGTTTTCCAACTGACTTTTCTGAGTCAGTTTCCTGACGTTGTGACTCTGCTGTGCTTGTGCAACTGTTACACTACTATTTAGCATTCATCATCATCTTATATTTTCCACTTATGGACACTCTTACGTGCCGTGATGTGTTGCATTCAAGTTGTGTTTTTGTGCCCTCTACTCTGTCTCCTCAGGTGCCGCCCCCCCCCCCCCCGTGCAGCTGCAGTGGATGAAGGTACGCAGCCTGCAGCTGATCAGCAATCAGGGTAGAGTATAAGAGAGCAGGAAATCGGAGCAGAAGTTGCCAGTGGGCCAAACAGCAGTATTCAATATTGTGTGCGGTGGTTGACGTAGTGGTTGGCAGGTGTGTCGCAGTCGGCAGTGGTCTATTGTGAATTTAGTGTGTTTATTGTTATATTGTTAGGAAGTAGTGTTAACTTGTTCACGACTTGATTGTTCGCTGCCTCTGTGGAGCAGTAGGTTTAAGTTGAGTACCTCCTGGTTGTTTTTCGCTGTACTTTGTAAGCAGTAGCTTTAATTTGAGTGCTTTAACATTGGTTATTGCCTTATTGATTTAATTGTATACATACCCCCACGCTTTCTGTTAGAAAGTAGTTCTCAGTTGGTGTTTGGACTTTTTTCATCATTATTTTGTTAAAACATTTTATAATTATTTTGCACACAATCCTTTTGCCAGTTCTCTCATTCCCAGGTTTACAAATTTATTTTGTTACTCCCTCCATGGACCTTAAACGGAGGGGTACATAACAAATGGGGGCTCGTCCGGGATCCGAGAGTTGATTGGTTTACATGTTCTTGTGTGGAGATTGTCTTCTGTGTCCACCGTGGTGAGTATCTTGTTGGATATCCATTGTTTACCATTGTTCAGTGCTTAAACAGTTTCCTCTGCTAGGTAGGTGAGTGTCCAGCCAGGCTGTACCAGCTTTTCGTTCGGGCACTCATTTATTATTTTGCCTTTATTATTTTCAGAGTAATCCTGAGCGGGGATTTATTCCTGGTTGGAGGTAGGCGTTTCAGGGCTCCGGCCGCTGAAGTGTTGACTTTAAAGTCGCTGTTGGTCACTGTTTAGCAAAAGTTGCTAAAAGTTTAAACCTCAAATGGAATCTCAATAAGTTTACAGTTAGATCGTAAAATTTGGCAGCATTTCCCTCTCCATCGTAAATAAATGCACATGTTTCAGAGGTGTCAGTGTCCTTGGACGAGTTCGTCCAACCATTTCTGTAACAGGACCTATCTATCTGACCCACAGGCCATCTCATCTCTTCTTCTGAGGCTGGGGACACACTATAAGATTATCAGGCCATTATATATCCTGACATTTGGAAGGGAAATCCTGATCCGAGTCTCGGCTGGGTCGATGGTCTGAAAAGATTACCTGGTGCCAATGCGTGACGGGGATACAGATTCTGAGTCTGAACAGACGGATCTGAGCTGCAAGCATAACATGAAACCAGACAATCCTGAACACCTTCAGACGAACATCAGCAAAGCAGCACGCTGTTCAGTGGGGTGATTCTGCTGCTTTAGGCTCATTAGAGATCAGAGATCGATGACCTGTGATGCTTAAAGCCCCTTTGTGAAGGGTTGACACTTCTGAGTATGATGACTCCTAGAGGGAATGCTAGAATGGAGAACAGAAAGCAACATATGGACTGCAGTTTCTACATGGATCGTCTAATTTTTCTGAAAACATAAATGTATGCCGTCAGAAGAATTTGAAATGTTGTGAAAAAATCAAAACATAGGGACTTTAAAGGGTCAGAAATACCAATTAAGTTAAATTACAATTTTGTCTTTCCCTTTCTCGTATGAATGAATTCATACTTTAAAGCTGGAGTAGATTGGAGATTGTAGGTTGGAGCAAATATGGTTAAAAAAGTTATTCTTATAAACAGGGGGGGGGGGCAGAACCATTTTGTTTCGTTCACCTGTAGCAAACCACCCCATGAATGACTCTTGGTTCTGTATTTTTTTTATAACCCCCCCTAGTTATATTGTTTATATCAATCTTTTTTGAGTCAAGGACCCTTTACAAGATAGAGAAAATACCAGGGACCCCCTCATGAATGCCCCTGGATTCATTTGTAATAGCCTACTGTGTTTTGTTGTTGTTTTTTTACACTTCTATAGTCTTAGTTATGTGAAACAATAACACAAAAGAAATGTATTATAAATATATTACACATGTATTATATATGTATGCAGATATGTTAGATTAGAAGGTAATCTATGAACTAGTATACTGTAGATTTAAAAATGTAAATATTATTCCTTGGACTATGTAGCCTTTTGTAAAAAAAAATATAAATTATATCAGTCATTTATTCATTATCCGTAACCGCTTATCTGGCTCAGGGTCTGGAGCCGATCCCAGCTGACATTGGGTGAAGGCGGGGTTCATCCTGGACAGGTCTCCAGACTATCACAGGACTGACACATAGAGACAGACAACCATTCACACTCACATTCACACCTACAGGACATTTAGAGTAAAAAATGAACCTAACCTTAATGTCTTTGGACTGTGGGAGGAAACCTGAGAACCCGGAGAAAACCCACGCTAACACGGGGAGAACATGCAAACATCACACAGAAGGGCCAGATTTGAACCTGTAAAATGATATTATGATAATTTAAATTAATGAATCGGAAAAACTTTGAGAACCTGGGTTTAGAGAATATTATAAATCCAAGACGAAACTGACAGAAGGGTGGGACTCGGAGAAAAAGTCTAAATTACAAATCCATCTGCTACTTCAGCACCACGGACAGCACCATGGATTTATCAATACGCAGCACAGTTAGGCTGCTGATATTTTCAGAGCCGTGGTCGGGGCCATAGATTCCAACTGGCACAAACATCAGTCAGATAAAGGATCAGACTGGACTAATATATTACACTAAACAGCCCCTCTGCCCTGCACTCTCTTTGCTACGAGGGGATGGACATGGAGGGGGTTGAAGGTTAACAAGGACATTTTGGTTATTTCGCTTACAAAGGGGCGTGGCATCCCTCCCTCAAATTACCGACTGCTTATTACAGTCAGTAAAACAGTCACCTCTGCGTGTATAAAATTGTGGTATTTCCCTTCAGGTGACTACTTAATCAAGGCTTAATCAAGTAGACTGAAGTTCTCCCTTGTGCTGCAAAAGTGCTTAATTCTCACACTTAAATGTGTCACACAGCTCTCTGTGCTTCATATTCATTGCATCTAACTGTATCTCATTCCGTCTAACTTGCCATAAATGCGTCTGTATTTCATCTAACGTCTCCAGTTTGGTGAAGAATCAGTCTGCTGCTTTGTAAATTTCCCACCGGGGGGGGAAGTCTTGAACTTGGAGTATCAGCTCAATTTGAAAGCTCTTATGTGCCTCTCAGTCTGTCAAGGAATCTGGTATGAAATATGTTTAATTATGGCAGTGAAAATAAAATTGACCTAAATGTCTCAGTTAAGTACGTTGCACTCCCTCACCTCTCCGTCTCCGTCTCTCCCTCTCTCATCGCCATCCAACAATGTCCTGAATACCTCAATGATGTGCTTCTAACCTATATTTCTGAGCCAAGTATATCCGTCACACCGTTAATTACCCGATCAGTCTCTCTCGCTGCCTCTACCTCCTGTCAGTCCCTTATCCAGCCCTGTTGTATTAAAATCAAATTTACATTATCACTGAAATTCCCAGTGCTCTAACTGTCTTATTTAAGTGCACCGACACCCTTCTTAATCATGCTCCGCTCCTCTCCTTTTAACAGTTCACATTATGCAGGAATCAAATTTATATCACCCCCCAAATGTCTTACTTAACTGCATCTGCCACCTTCTCAATCAGCCCCCTCGCACCTCTCTCGTAATCTAAACAACCGCTGAGTTCCTACATCAGCAGAAACAATGACGGCGTCTGCTTTATTTGTAAGGAGCAGCGCATCCCATCAAATATTAACAACACGCTTGCCGGGGAGGAGAGGGTGAGCCGCTTTGTAGTTGCGACGTGACGACGCGAGTGAGGAAATTGGGTTGGAAGGGGATGGTGTTTTTTGTTTGAAGGGGGGGCTTGTAATCAGTGTCTGGGTTCATTAGGGTGAGATGAGCTGGTGATGAATCACCAATCACAAAGAGCTGTAGGGTTGGGTGGGGCCCGTTTAGCATTTCGATGACATCATCATGTCTGCATTCCATTCCTACACCTAAGGCAGCTCTGATGTAGTAGAGTAAAAAGATAGGGCATTTTGGGCATTTTTGACGAGGAAGAAGATGAAGAAAGGAAGAGGAGGAAGTACAGGACGGTCCACCATCATTAATCCTTTAAAGTCCCCCTCCACACAGTTTTACTGCCTGTTTTTTGGTTAACGTTCTTTCTCAAACAGAGAATGGGGGTGTGGTTACTAGTCAGACGTCATTCATTACCATGGCAACCAGATTGCATCGTTTTTCAACCCAGTTTAGATTAAACCAGTTTAGATGAATTTGTTATTTATGAAACCATAAATGGGACAGAGAATTAGCGCAACACACCGACTCTCTCTCACTCGCGCTCTTCTTCACCGTCTCCTCCTGGCGAGGCGGCCGTCTGCGGCACCGAGGAGCCGCACCACCGCACGCCAGCCACGGATAAACATGTTGCCCAGGTCCCCCATTTGAAATGCAGTTTCTGGACGTTTTGGAGGTGCACCGTCCACCAGTACCTGCCGCTCTCGCCTCTGCTCCCAGCAACGACACCGCACTGCTCTGCTCTGAGATCAGTATATTTCTCTAACGGGGATTTTTTTTCTTGTTTTCTCTTGAGCTGAAAGTTCTGCGCTCCCCGTCGTTCGGACCTGTTAGAGGCCCGTAAACCTCCAAAACGGCATCGGCTGCTTTTTTATATAACCTATAGTAGAGTCAGAAATGAAGAACAAAAATATATACAATGGCCGAATAAAAGGATTAAATACAAGGATCATAATTAAGCAATGATGAAGGACTCAGCCAGAGTCTAAAGAATTTTAAAGATTTAATCTCCTTTTCTCATAATTTTTCCCTCGGTATGTATATACATACAGTGTATATAAATATATGGTGTATGTATATGTGTATAAGTTTGAGCACCATCATATTAGCATATCTTTTTTAAAGTTAATCTTACTTATTTTTTCCTGTTTTTTTTTAATTCTTTATTTTATTTGCTTGTTACTTTTTTTTTATCTCTGTTATTACTTTCTTTATTCCTTTATCGTTTTTCTAATTTTCAATCGATTTTTCTTTTTCACTATAAAATGTATAAACATTGTAGGAATGATAGAAGTTTGAACAACATCAGATGTAAGGATATGTACATTTTTGTTAACTCCTGCACTCCTGCAATAGAGTATAAAAAATAAAAAAGTATCTCAAAGTACCCCTACATTGACCTCTTGTTTTCTAACTGTTAACACAACGCCGTTTCCGGGGAGAAACCACAGATATGGCGCCGACTGATGGCGACACGCTACGAGCCTCTCTCACTTTTCTCTTTATTTTAGCTCTAGTTATTAGTTTCTTAGCACAATCTACGTCTTCCGCAGTCATTTATGACCGTCAGACTCTACTGGACATCAGACAAAATGTTCCAAACTTCTGCACACCGCCCGCGGTACTGAAAGACATTGTTAAATCGGAGGTATCCTGGTACACCGGCTACAAGCGCCGGCACAGGCGGAAACGAGGAAGACGTGGCGGGCTACTGGTGAGACTACGGCGGCGGCCTACTCGGCCTCCCATCCCGAGCATTTTGCTAGCCAATATGCTAAGATAGACGAGCTCCACTGCCGTATCAGCGCCCAGCGGGACATGAGGAACTGCAGTGTGTTCTGCTTTTCTGAAACTTGGCTAACATCGGACATTCCTGACAGCGCCATACAACCGGAGGGTTTCTCCGTGCATCGCCTGGACCGCTCGGGGGATGCGACCGGCAAGTCAAAGGGTGGCGGCGTGTGCTTCCTAGTGAACAACTCGTGGTGCACCGATGTGGAGGTAATTTCCTACTCCTGTTCACTGGTTCTTGAACACATCACTATCAAGTGCCGGCCTTTCTACTCACCGAGGGAATTCCCCTCCGTCCTGCTAACCGCTGTCTACATCCCACCCCAAGCCAACGCTGCGGTAGCTCCGGAGGAGCTCCATGGCGCTATCACTGGATACGAGAACCAGCACCCGCAGGCCATTTCCATCGTGGCGGGGGACTTTAACCACTGCAACCTTAAATCAGTGCTACCGAAATATTACCAGCACGTCAGCTGCCATCATAAAAGTAGCGTACAGGTCTATCCCACGGCCTCACTTTGGGAAATCGGACCACTCTTCCGTGCTCTTGCTACCTGTTTACAAGCAGGAGGCAAAGAGGGAGAAACCCACCCAGAGGTCAGTCCAGTGCTGGTCAGCAGAGGAAGAGCTCAAACTCCAGGGTTGTTTTGAATCCACTGACTGGTCAGTTTTCAGAGATCCTACTAACCTGAGTGAGTACGCTGATACAGTTACTGACTATGCTAATTCTGTGTGGACACCTGTATTCCCACTCGTACCATCCGCTCCTATCCAAACCAGAAACCATGGATTAACAGCGACGTCCGCCTGAGACTAAAAGAAAGGTCCGCCGTCTTCAAAGCGGGGGATGAGGAGCGTTATAAGGAAGCCAGGTACGAGCTTAGGAAGGCCATCAAGTCAGCCACCGGGACAAACTTGAACAACATTGTAACGACGGGGACTCGAGGCGCTTATGGCAGGGCCTGAAAGCCGTAACAGGCTATAAAACCAAGCCAGGTGGCCTCACTAACACCACCGCTTCATTCCCTGACCAGCTGAACACTTTCTACGCCCGCTTTGAGCATGTCGTGGAGCCACCAGCACAGGGACGTATTCTCGCTGCGGATACACACACACTCAGCAGGACAACACATCAGGTGACAGAGGCTGATGTAAAAGCAGGCAAAGCTGCCGGCCCAGATGGCATTACACCTCGGGTCCTCAAGTCCTGCTACAGTCAGCTTTCTTTTGTTTTTACAGACATTTTTAACCTGTCACTGTCTCTCTGTGTGGTTACAACATGTTTTAAAAAATCCATAATTGTGCCTGTGCCCAAGAAATCACCTGCATCTTGTCTGAATGATTTTAGACCTGTAGCCTTAACATCAGTGATAATGAAGTGTTTCGAGCAACTGGTTAAAGCATACATAAATAACAACATATCTGCCAATATTGACCCATTACAGTTTGCATATCGGTCTAACAGAGCTGTGGATGATGCCGTATCACTGGCTTTATACACTGTGCTAAAACATCTGGAGGGAAAAAACACATATGTCAGAATGCTGTTTGTTGATTACAGCAGTGCTTTTAATACAATCATACCATCTCTTCTTGTATCCAAGCTGACAGACCTCGGCCTCTACAATTCCATCTGCAGGTGGATACAAGATTTTCTGACAGGCCGACCTCAGACAGTAAGAGTAGGAAACAGATACTCATCTACCACAGTTCTGAATACTCCACAAGGTTGCTGTCTCAGTCCCTTACTGTATAGTCTGTACACATATGACTGTGTGGCTATACATTATACAAACAGCATTGTGAAATTTGCAGATGATACAACAGTGATAGGGCTCATTACAAATAACAATGAGATGGCATATAGGGACGAAGTGAGGAACCTGACCATGTGGTGTCACAACAACAATCTGTCCCTGAATGCGGAGAAAACTAAGGAGCTTATAATTGACTTCAGGAGAATTAAAACTGTTCAATCACCTGTTGATATAAATAACACTCCTGTCGAAATTGTCAACAGCTTCAAGTTCCTAGGCATCCATATTTCTGACTCCCTCTCCTGGTCCCTGCACATCAGCTGTGTCACAAAAATGGCACAACAGAGACTGTACTTTTTGAGGTGTTTAAAGAAACATGGTATGTCCACCAAAACCCTCATCAACTTCTACCGGTCCACAATAGAAAGCATCTTAAGTGGATGCATACTGGTCTGGTTTGGCAACATTACATCACATGACCACAAACTCCTGATGAGGACAGTGAAAACAGCATCAAAAATTATTGGATCACCGTTACCACAGTTACAGGACATTTACACCACTCGCTGCAGGAAGAAAGCACTTTGTATCATGCAGGACACAAGTCATCCAGCATATACACTTTTCTCTTATCTCCCTTCAGGGAAGCGCCTACAGAGCATCAGAGCTCGGACCTCTCGCCTCAGAGAAAGTTTTTACCCTCAGGCGGTCAGACTACTGAACAGTAGCACTAAATGAATGCAGAGCTGTGGATTGTTTTATGGATGTTTTAGGTTGTAATTATAGATTTTAAGGGCTGAGAGAGAGCCAGGGTAAAATGCGTTTCATTGCATTTCACTGTACACTGTACTTTTAAATGCATATGACAAATAAACTTGAAAAAAAAAAAAAGAATATTCAAATCAATTAGAGTCAGTGATTGATTGATTATTTATTTTTATTTTTTTACATTCTTTGGAAAAAAAAAATAGTATTCAAGGACTGACACTCTTTCTTAATGAGTACCGGTTGGCCCTGCTGTGCCTGGATACGCTTAAAAACCACTGGCCTTGACAGTCTTAACCTTGGCATTTGTACGCTACATAAAAAGGAAGCCTTTTTAGATGTGAAGAAAGATGTGAAGTGATTTCAGATTTTGCATCAGTCCAAGAGTGTGATTCAATAACTGATGACAAGTTAAAATGAAAGGATTCATCCGCAACCCGGTGAAGCCACTTTAACAGGTAATGACAGGAGAACGGGCTTGAGGAGTGCTTAGTGAGTGAGTACACAATCAGAATACGGCAGGGGGAAAAATATGGAAATGTGTGCTCTGCCGAGAATTTCAATTGGATTGCAGCTTATGCGTTTGATTACATTTCCATTTTATTGTGTTAAGGAAGAAGTGATGAAAATGGCGGAGACACACACACGTATGATTAAATTTGGCGTTTTGGAATAGCAGTGAGGCAAGGTGGGTGTGCATATTTTACGCACCTTACATTCTGGAGTAGATTACAGGTGTTTGACTGACATGCCTTACTGGGTTTGTGTCTATCTGCAGCCAAATAAAAACACCCACCATGATTTGGGAAAACACAACCACAGACACAGAGACGTACAGTAGTGAAAGATACTTGGCGTAGTGGAGTACAGGATGCTAACTGGCACACTGTAACTGGAGTATGTGTCTGAGCCAAGGCTTTAATAAGCTGCGGAGAACAAAACTGTGGCACCATAAAGGTCCAGCTGCTCTGAAATCAAAGTAATGGATGCCAGGAAGGAGGTTTATGCATTTCAGTGGCAACTTTATTAGCCTTCAGAACAGTCTGAATTTTAGTTGGCACGGACTCAACAAAGTGCTGGAAACATTTCTTAGGGATTCTATATGCTGACTCAATAGCTTAATGGAGTTCCCATTGTTGTTGTTTTTTTTTGTTGAGGGTTTGTGAGATGATTAACAGAAGAGTTAAGCTGAAAAACACTCATTTATGCTATTAAAAGGTTAAAGTGGGGCAGCACGGTGGTGCATTGGTTAGCACTGTTGCCTCACAGCAAGAGGGTTGCAGGTTCGAATCCGGCTTCTGTGTGGAGTTTGCATGATCTCCCGTGTTAGTGTGGGGTTTCTCCGGGTTCTCAGGTTTCCTCCCACAGTCCAAAAACATGCAGGTTAGGTTAATTGTTGACTCTAAATTGCCCGTAGGTGTGAATGTGAGCGAGATGAATGGCTGTCGGTCTCTAAGTGTCGGCCCTGTGCGGCGCAAAACACATTTTGCGTATAATGTTTACACATTTAATGCTTTTCACGTCATTCAATGCCCCATTCTCTCTCCCAACTCATCACATACCAACACAGTCTCACGGCAGTTTGTGAAATTGTCACAAAATTTAATCGATTTGATTCATGTACATAGACATAAATTTCCCTTTTTTTCTTGTGACGCTAAGAACGACTTTCGACAACGTTTTTCTAGTGCGTTTTCCTGCGAATGTCCAGCAATACGTGATGCACGTGTCAATTTCTGCTCCAGTCTTTTCAAAATAAAACTACTTAGTTAGGTTTAGGAATAGATCGACTTGGTTCAACTTAGGCAACAAACTACCTAGTTAGGTTTAGGAATAGATTGACTTGGTTCAACTTAGGCAACAAACTACCTAGTTAGGTTTAGGAAAATCATTGCGGTTTAGGTTAAAATAAAACCATAAGTGGTGTAACATGACAAAAACTACTTAGATAGCTTCAGGAAAAGATCGTGGTTTGGGTTAAAATAGCTTTGGAAGTCCTATAACTTAAGTACGGAAGTTACGTTACAAATAAATCAAATTTGACTTTCTTGGGTGAAAGTGTGTTTTTTGGTTAGGTTTAGGAAAAGATCATCGTTTGGGACATTAACAGAGGTCTGTAGGTGAAAGTCATTTGTTTGTTCGACCCATCCATGCACCCCACCCTCCTCCCTATGCAGACTTTCTCACTCTTTATACTACATCACCTGACTTCCGGAGTTGCTTTGAGTGTCTACTATTGCCGTGGCGTGAAATGACACGCTGAAAGCAAAAAAATTAAATTACCTAATAAATTGCCGTGTTATTCACATTATCCATTTGGTGATGCCATTCAGTTATTTTTAGACTTCCATGTTTTCTTTGTAAATTACAGATTGTTTTTTTTGTCTTTTCAATATTCTAAAAAGTATTCTAATCCAACGAGGGATAGAAATCTGTCTCTGGTTGAATCGGTCACAACTGGTGGACATGTGCAAGGGGGTGGAAACGGAGACAGTTTTGTTAGTTTCTTAATGTATTGTACAGGATGCCGTGCCAGAATATGGCACAGACTTGCAAACCAATGCGGCATCACTCAAGTGGAGAAGGCACTTTTATTGGAGAGAAGAGCCGGAAAGGCCGAATGTTGTGTGATGGTTTTATTGGTTTGGGGTTTTTAGCTTGCGCAGCATGAGGTTACCATTCAAGATACACTTTTCCAGGAGATGAAGGTTTTCTAGGAAGGTTAAAGTCTCCTTGTAATTCAAAGACATGAAATTGACATTTTAATGAGAAAAACATATAGAACCCTCATGGTTGGGAATGACCAATGGTGGGAATCTTGGCACACAAAATGGAAATCATTAGATCGTTTGGGCCTTTGATTTTCATTCTGATAACACATTACAGGTTGCTAATATCTCAATATATTGAGGTACAGTAATGAAGACCCCAAAGCGACCACATGGCCTGAAATGAAGCCATTTTTGGGATTCCCAGTTTGTGGAAATTGATTTAACCCTTCTTAAAGTATCACCTGAAGTCTTTGAAAATTTTTACAGAGAACAATTTTCTTAATCTTGGCCCGAAAAGAGATGGAAAAAATAAATGAAATGCACATACGCATAGGCAGACATCCAACCGCCTACACAAAAACGAATAAAATCAATCAAGTCTACTTTAAACACATCGACTCACCTTCTGTTCAAAATCATGCATGAAAAAAAAAACAGGCTTAAATGCATAAAATCTACACATTACCCGAACCTTGTCTCGAAACATTTATGCGAATACAAAATGCAGGCAAGTAAACACACACAAGAGGTGAACTTTTACACCGTCTCTCACAAACCCGCTCCAGCTGACACTGTGAGTTGATGTATATAGAGCTACAAGGTGTTGATTTGCTCATTATTTACACTTTCTCACCAACACTAACCCCAGCGTGCACCTGTACCACATGTCAATTAAAATGGAAATACATGGAGTCATGGCACACAGCATCAGACATCGGATATGGACAGGAGGAGAGAGAGATTCATCTGGAGAGAGACTTCCAGAAAAAGATGTAAAACAAGAGGCAAGGTTAAAGACATGAATAGGTCAGAGAAACCAGAGAGAGAGCTGGTAAGGCCAGGCAGCAACCTCTGTTTCTGAAAAGTGAGGGGGCGATTCCTCTGGTTGCAAAAAGAAGTCCGGTTGTATAAAAGTCTATGAGAAAATGTACCTTGTGTTACATATTGCTCTTGCATGATACATTAGATACACAATTTCACCAATTCATTTTTTTGGGTAATTTTACTTTTATTTGATAGTTGTTCGGTGTACATATTTGTGTTATTTTCACATTTTTATACAGTTATTTTATATTTTATATTTAAAACTACAGTTTCCAAGGTAACGATGGAGCTATAAAAGCTTGTCACTGGGGGAACAAGTCAGACCGGGATTGTATCTCCCAGGTGAACGTGTGTCCTGAAGTGCTTGCGAGCAAATAAATCCATCATTATTTGACATCGGAGCTGTCTGTGGTTCGTTTGAGTGCAACGTTAACCGTCAGCCGTCGGTCTATAATCAAACACAACGCAGAGACTGTTGGCTGTCCCCACTATCAGTGGTACAAAACAAAGTTAACGGGGCGGTTATGAACTGCATAGAGGCAGTAACAGAAGAAAGACCTCCCGTTACACTTGCACGGCAGCTGGATTCTCACGACGTCACAAGATCACGCAAGAATCACGGGATCACGTATCACATGATCGTGGTCTTTGCGTTTGGCAAGCCAGTGCACGGAGTAATTGGCGTCCTATGAGGGAGCCACTGGCAGCTACGGGTGTGTGAGACAACACGGAGTGACGGTTCGTTCTAAACAACAATGGCGGCACCTGAAGAGGTTAGCGTAGATGCTGCAATAGCATCAGTTATATCAAAACTGGAGAGTATTTCTTCATTGAAAGAAGAGCAAAGAACGGCACTGGATGCAATGTTTCCGCTCTTCTCCCAACTGGCTCTGGCAAGAGTTTGATTGACAGACGGTTCATCCAATCCAACACATTCTCACCACCAACTCGTCAAATACCGCCGGAGACTGACACATTGGGTACCCCACTTGTGTTACTTTTGAATGGACCAGGGACGGCGTGTCAATATACGCTTGTTACATCCATAGTGCCCTTTCAAAATAAAATTTCGTTTTCACAGCAAGTTTGGGCAACACAACCACTTAGTTGTCATGGTTGACTATAACTTTACTGACTAGTGACTCACGGGACTTATGATACTAACGAATCGCGTGACTAACGACTCACGGGACTGACGATACCGATAAATCATGTGACTAAAGACTGGTGTGACAAAATAAGTCAACGTTACTTTTAGTTTCACACTACTGGTTGAAAATCCTGTGTTTGTTTGACCCATCCACCAGCCCTCCCGCTCACCCTGAACGGACTCTCACGCCATTAAAGGTCCCATATCATGCTCATTTTCAGGTTCTTACTTGTATTTTGTGTTTTTACTAGAACATGTTTACATGCTGTAATGTAAAAAAAAACTTTATTTTCCTCATACTGTCTGCCTGAATATACCTGTATTTACCCTCTGCCTGAAACCCTCTGTTTTAGCGCATTTCAACGGAATTGCGTTGCTAGGCAACAGTTTGGGTCCATGTTTTCTTCCTGTCAGCTGAGGTTTTTACATACACTAAAACAGGAAATAAACTGGGACACATTTAGAATGTTTATGTTTAAAAACTGTGTAATGTAATCTAAATATTGTATATTTGTGACATCACAAATGGACAGAAATCCTAACAGCTTGTTTCAAAAGCACAATTTCTAAATATGGGCTGTGTGTATTTCTCCGTATATTGAGCGTTTTGATAGTTTAGCAGTATTTTTACAGCACTTGAACCGGCTTTATAATATAAGAGACATGAAAATCTCACTTTTTACAATATGGGACCTTTAATACTATGTCTCTTGCTCTGAGAAACGCAGCAGGTGGGTTTACATCGGTTTACATCACTTACAGTTGCTAAAGTATGCCTCCGTGTGTTGGTTTCTGATGCCGAGGGCGCTGACAAAACAGCGGTATTTGACCAGTTTGGAGTGAGAGCGAGTTGAATCACATGCCAATGTTTCCTGAAAGTGTCTGCCCATTTCCAAACAGTTTTCCAATGACTGCTTCTAAGAACAAAACCATCTGACGGGTCAAGTTATGAGAAAACTGTGAGGAATGAGCTTAAATCACCAAATGCAATTGTCACCAACAACCGTTTCCTTACAGCTAAAACAATTGAGTGTTACCTAAAAAGCCGTTTTCCACTCAGTTGACTCTGGAATTGGGAGTCACATGGTAAATGCTTAGGATGCAGAGCATTTCTGCTCCTAAAACAAAGACATTCCATATCTCTCAGCTTTCAGGAACGAAGCCGGAAGCAAATCACAAGATCTACATGGCTCCGCCGGGAACCAAGTGGGATCAGTTGGTGAGTGTTTTGCAGGTTTAAGGGCCCCGTGGGACTCAACATGGGATTTGCTGGAATTCATGTCAACGGAAGTAAAAAGGGGCTTTAGGAATCATGTCAGATTTGTTGGGTTATCCAAGAAATCCAACCTGGGATACAGATGGCACTTTTGGGAATCAAACAGGCTTCAATGAAATGAGAATCCTGAATAGCTTCATTGCCTTTGGTTTAACATGTAAAATGCTAATGGCAGGCTTACAACTGATTTAATGTGTTATTTCCCAAGATGGAGACGCTTGTGAAGAATTGTATTACACGCAGGGTATTGCATGACACCTCACTCCAAGTATCGTTGGAGTGGGTTGTTAGAAGTATGGCGTATTTGCTCCTCTAGTTCATACTGCCAGCTGATGTTTGATTTAACCAAATAATCAGAGCCAAAGTGAAAGGTAAAGTGACAGTTAAAATTATTATGCACTGAGCTAAGTACTTAACTTTGACTTTGAGCTTTGAGTTCGGCCTGCTATGTGGCTCACCCTTACTGACGCTCAAGGCTGGACCGGCCATCTGGCAGAGCGGGCACTTTCCCGGTGGGCCGACATGACTTTTGGGCCGACACAGCTGTCTTTTTTTTTCTGACCAGACCATAAAACAGGCTGATCGGTCCATTGTTTTGTGTTTTTTTTCTAAATTGACATTGGGCTGGTGATGATGACAGAGAAATGTGTCTATATGTCTGTATCTGTCCTGCCCCCAAATGCTCTAAATGAATGTGTGTGTGTGCTCAGCTGAGAGGTTGCAGTCGTCTTCAGTGTAAGTGATGACAAAACAAAACACATTCAGCATTGCATTGATGGCACAGACAGGGGACAATCACATTAGACGGGCTACTTCTGAGAAGACTGGAAAACACCGGTGGCAGCAACTTGATGATTGTGCAGTGAGCATTAAAGAGTCCACTGAAAGCGCTGAATTTTCCATATACGCCACACAGACGTTTATGGGCTTAAAGCAGCAGGGGTAGGTGTAATGATTTTGGCATTATAGTGCAAAAAATCCATTATAACCTTTCAGCATATTGTAATTCAAGTGTTCTGAGAGAAAACTAGATTTTTGCACCTCCGCTTGGCTCTGTTTTCAGGCTTTAAAAAATCTAGCTCCTGACGGGAGACTTTGGCCAATCACAGGTCATTGGTCTTTCCTCAACTGATCTCAACATGGCGGCCGGGTCAAAAACGTTCTCATATTTATTATTAGAAATCAATTAATAACACAAAACAATAACAAATAGTGTCCAGAAACCCTCACAGGTACTGCATTTAGCAAAACAAAATATGCTCAAATCACAACACGGCAAATTGCAGCCCAACAGGCAACAACAGCTGTCAGTGTGTCAGTGTACTGACTTGACTATGACTTGCCCTCAAACTGCATGTGATTATCATAAAGTGGGCATGTCCGTAAAGGGGATACTCGTGGGTACCCATAGAACCCATTTACATTCACATATCTGGAGGTCAGAGGTCAAGGGTACCCCTTTGAAAATGGCCAGGCCAGTTTTTCCTCGCCAATATTTAGTGTAAGTTTGTAGCATATTTGGCCTCCTTCTCAACAAGCTAGTATGACATGATTGGTACCAAAACAATTCCTTAGTTTTTATAGTTTCATATGATGCCAGTATCTCCATTGAATCTTTAAAACTGAGCTCGCTTCAACCTCCGGAAGATTAATTGTGTTAATGCGTTAAAGAAATTGGTGCCATTAATTCATTCATTTTACACCCCTGATAATAACAAATCAAAAATCTGCTGTTGGATCAACAAACCTTTATGTTGCTAATGTTGTTGATATAATATGCTGTGTAGTGCTAATGCGGAGGAATATTATAAGTGCATTCTTAAAATAGAGGAATTTTAATTAATTGCTTTATGTACCATTTAGGAGATCCGGACTGTATTTCGTCTTAGAAATCATTTCTTTTTTGTACTTCAAAATTGCATGTATTTTCTCTTATCACACACACACACACACACACACACACACACACACACACACACACACGCACACACACACACACACACAAACAACAGTAGAGCTTGATGAATGAAAGGTCGGCTCTGCGCTCTAATAGCTTTGACTTGCTGACATTTTCTGTCCAGCCTCGGAGAAAATAGAGAGATTAGAGCATGCACACACACACACACACACACACACACACACGCGCAGATACACAGAATGAACCTACATTACGCTCTTCAACACTCACATATTCAGGCAGGCATGTACTTTCTAGACACATAACTGAACCACACAAGGATGCACATACCAACACACGCTTACATTCTATACAAGTACTGGGAATACAGACACTCTGCAGGTAATTATTGAGAAACTGCAGTGTGCAGCAAGCTTGCAAAAAAAGTGTCGCTAATGTGCTGGCTGTTTCACAACTTTCACAATTCGATTATTTGCTATATTAAAATATGATGCTTCAGAAAAGCAGTGACAATGATGGAGAGGCAGAGAGAAAGCCAACTCCCCGACTCCCCCCACCCCCACTCCGCTCTCCCATCGCTCGTCCTCCTCCGATGTATCACAGTAACTGAAATGTCAAATCAAGCGTCAGCGTTAAATACTGAAGTGCCTGTGAGCTGCTTTCTGTCGTCTCCCGCTTCTCAAGTGTGACTTATCATTCTGCCACAAAGGAAGACATCTAGAGAGTTCCAGATACTTGTTGGAAATGATGAGAAATGTGAGTAAGAGGCACATCATCGGGCTAACGCTTATCATTCTAATTTTATTTTCTCGTTCATATACCATTAAAAGGACTATGGAACTGGTACCAATTGTGACAGCAAAAATATTTTCCACACCAAAATTAAACCGATGATATTCTGTAAGTCTTTTAATATGGTAGGTTAGGGAGAGGGTAGGTAGACACTGGAGGGTCCATACTGACGTCCAGATCAGTCGAACAGCTGTTCGTGAAAAGTCAAGAAATTGAATGTACTGATTCTTGTAGATAGACACAAACTTCAAGTTTTTTTCGTGATGGTGACAGCACGGAATCGATTCACCGTGTAGGAAGGAGGTCGAGGTGGATGGGTGGGTCAAAAAACACAGGACTTTAACCCAGGAGACCGGTGTTCGTGTCCCGTGTGAAACCACAAGTCAAAGTTGATTCAATTAATTAATTTGTCAATTAAGTTACGGCACTTCCAGAGTTATTTTAACTCAAGCCACGATCTTTTCCTAAACCTAACTAAGTAGTTTTGTTGCCTAAGCCTAATAAAGTCAATATTTTCCTTAGCCTAACTAAGTAGTTTGTTGCCTAAGCCTAACAATGTGAATCTTTTCCTAAGCCTAACTAAGTAGTTTTGTTGCCTAAGCCTAACAAAGTAATTTTTTTCCTAAGCCTAACTAAGTAGTTTTGTTGCCTAAGCCTAACAAAGTCAATCTTATCCTAAGCCTAACTAAGTAGTTTGTTGCCTAAGACTAACAAAGTCAATCTTTTCCTAAGCCTAACTAAGTAGTTTGTTTCCTTAGCCTAACAAAGTAAATTGTTTCCTAACCTTAACTAAGTGGTTTTGTTATCTAAGCCTAACCAAGTCAATCTATTCCTAAACCAAATTAAGTTGTTTTCTTTTGAAAAGACTGGAGCGGAAACTTAACTATCTGGCCAAGCAGATAGACAATCATAGTTTAGGATAATGGGGTGGCCAATCAGATTGGGCCCGTGCCACCCTAGGCCCCTCTACCTGTACATACCCCCTGGAGCCATGGAGTTTGAAAAATGTGGGCATTTAATTGTCAGAGAGGGTCTAACAAAACCATGCTACTGGTTCTATTATGGGAAATTTGCCTCTTTATTTGAAATATTTGCCATCGTTAGATATTACCAAGATTTACACCAATATCAATAATGAAACACAGTTGCCTTGAAGCACTTTGGTAAAACAGTCGCATACCTTGAACATCTTATTTGCATCCCATTGACAGACCCTTTCACTTTTAGACATCGTGAGATAGTACATTACATAACAACTGTTTTGTTGAGATATATACTTTTGGATAGTGACACATTATATTGATAAATAAAAGTGTAACCTGTCCCTTTGAAGAAACAGGAAACGGTGTCCATGTGACTACGCCAATCTGTTGCCTTGCTCCCAAATCGTCCTCCTTTCCATTTGATGTATTCAGCGGGGTCCCACTGTTGAGTAGGAGGATTCACAACTGTGCCATCACTTCTTTCCTCCTCTCAGTCCCTCCTGTCAAACTCTTCCTTACGCCGTCTGTCATTCCAGTTCCTTGATCCCCAGTGCGTTGTCGAACGTGTCCCAGTCTTGAGTGGGCGTCTCCACATCCCGTCACTTAACTGGAACACCACTTATTTCTCCCCTGTGACAACTACGTCTTGCCTTCATTTTCCTTCTCCCAAGCCGTACTGTATAATCCTTTTTTTTAACTTCCTTCTACTTTCTAGGATTTACTATGCCTGAATGCTGCCACACCAGGGAGGTGCACTATCGAAGGAGCATAATTTTTAGTAAGTCTACCAAGGTCCTCTTTCCTACTGTAGGCATATACATGTTTGTAGATGCTTTCATTTATGGCACCTTTAAATCAAACTCTATCACCACAACCAAATTGAAATACTTGGTTAAAGGTTAGGGGAACATTGTGGTTACATTTAAAGAAACCAACATGTTTGGTCTGTGGGACACAA
Organism: Sebastes fasciatus; assembly: GCF_043250625.1. Taxonomy (NCBI): domain Eukaryota; kingdom Metazoa; phylum Chordata; class Actinopteri; order Perciformes; family Sebastidae; genus Sebastes; species Sebastes fasciatus. The sequence continues at coordinate 4,988,105 of NC_133804.1, forward strand.
ACTGATGGATTGCCATCAAATTTTCAACAAACATTGATGGTCCTCAGAGGATAAATCCTACTGACTCTGCTGATCCTCTGACTTTTCATCTTGCGCCACCAACAGGTCAACATTTCACTTTGTCAAACAGGCTACTTTGATATATGACTAAATACTTCCTAAATCAATTTTTTTCCCAACAGCCTGTGCTGTACTTTGTGATTAGTGCTAATTAGCAAATGTTAGCATGCAAACACGCAAAGCAAAGATGGTGAACGTTATACCCGCTAAACATCAGCATTGCCATTCTGAGCGCAGCACTGCTGTGTATAAGTACAACCTCAGATAGTCGCTAGTCTGGCTGTAGACCCCAAGTCTTGTGACAGTGGATGTGGATGGACATACTGCTTCCATTTTGTCTCATTTTGAGGCTTCTGTGCAGACAGTTCCACCAGGAAAGCTCTTTGTAACAGAAGATCTGAAGATCAATTTCGGCCCAGGGGTCTCATTTATAAAACAGTGTGTAGGATCCACTCTAAATGTTGGCGTACGTTGAAATGGGTAAATGTACGTACGCCAAAAAATACTCTTATCTACAAAACCGTGCGTACGCTTCTCAATGCGCAATTTCCTTTTATAAATCACAAATCAACTTGAAATTTTCCGCACGTGGCTCAACCTCATACCCCGCCCTCTACACGCCCACATTCAACCATAAATGGTCGATGCAGAGCCTGCTGGTCGATGGATCTTTACGGTGAATTACGGCAACTACCGAGAGGAAGACCAATGAAAGGAATTATTTCTGACACAGAAATGGAGGCGCTTTTTGTTGAGGTGTTCCCTGTTCCCTCCTAATTCTTTCATTCACGTAGTCCTCACAACATGCTAAAATGATCGAAACAATCAGTAATACCCCTCCACCCTGAAATATCATTTGAAAATGGAAGTTTGATTGGTGAACACAATTTATTTTTATTTAAGTTTTTTTTATGGCAAACTTGTCCTGCATTATGATTAGGACCCATAATGATAATGAGGATATGAAGTGTAACCATTGTGAGAGAGCTGTCACTGACCTTATTTACACACTTTGTACAATCCATGGTGTCAACGCGGAGACACATTCTAATAGCTGCATCGGATAGCTGTTTTTATTTTTTTCTATGTATAAGCCTACTGTATCTGTAAATAAATAAATAAAGTTATGTTCACTGAAGCGATAATAAACACAACATTTTTATGAAAACTAAAATCGTACTTGGTGATAAATGCACAGTATTAAAAGATATAAAAACTATCGACGCTCTGTTCTGCCATTATTTAATGCTACTCGATGTAATATTGGATTTCTACAACCAATCAATTACAATTTCATCAGCTGCTCCACAGCTGACCATGAGTGTCGGTAGTCCGGTCCTCTCCTCTGCGCTCCGGAGGTGGAGAACGTGATGGTGAGACAGCGCTGATTAAATATCGAGCAGAATTTGATTTGAGATTTGAGTCAGCTTATATGTTTTACAATTGAAAGGTGCTTAAGGAATAGTTATAGCTCATTAGCACAAATAGCACTGCCGGTTTGAATGTTTATGATATATGAGTATGAAGTGAAATTATCATTATCAAGTTATCATTACACGTATAATTCCCCGGCCTCCATAATTTGCGTACGCATAGGTCAAAGTTTCCATACAGGTGCACACGTTCTCCCTCAACGGTTATAAATAAGACCCCTGGTGATTACTGTCCCAAAGCCCTCTCACTAATATACTGTGAAAGTCCATGCTCACTTGCCAAGTTAGTTCGTTGCATATAGTAAATTGTAATGGGTATCCAATTGTTTGAGTCAGCTAATCCAAACTGCATTATCCCAGATGTGGTTGGTTTGTTTTTATATACTGATGCACCCCTCTCCCTGCTTATATATCCACAGCCTCTATACCTCATGCATCAGTTGCTACACTCTGCTATAAGTAGTAAAATGTGTGGCAAGCATTTTTTCTGATAAAATAAAGATTTAACTGTAAAGAGGTAATACTCAGAAAGGCCCTTAAAAGAGAAAAGCAGTCCAATGCGAGGGAAGGAGGCAGTTGGAGTGTGGGGCTTCTACTTGTACTATTTATCCTTGGATGTGTTTTTTTTCTGTTAGTTATTTTTGCTGTAAACTGTCAGCTCTGCCGTCACATAACTTTATTTTTCCAAAGATGAAGTTGCGGTGAAGACCAATGTTCACTCTGTAGTTGAGATACAGGGAAAACTTGAAGAGATTTCAGTCACTTAAAACATGACATCTTCAAAGAATGTGGTTCCGCACGGTGCTGAAGGGACGGGAATTGGATGGTCGACCATCCAGGATAGTCTGAAAGGTAAAAGGTTGACGTGCAGGGGGAGGGTTTGGGCTCTGATGCTGCCTTTAAGACATAATGACAGGTTTAGCAATGACATTTAAAGATCAGCATGCAATTTGTTAAGGCTTCAAGCTTCAACAGATCGAAAAATGGAAATGATGCAGCAATGAGAGAGTCACAAAGGCAGCGTAAACTCATAATAGCATAACAAAAGGGGAAAGTCTAAACAAACCAAATTGAAATAATGAGATAATTAGGTTACAGTCTGTGTTGGCAGTCCAAACTACGAGGTCTTCTGGGGACAACTTTGGGAGAGGCTAAAGCAAAAAGCCCTCATCTGCTTTTATGTCTCAACTAGTGTCCTGAGCCAGTACATTTGAGTTCAGTGTCCCAGTTCCACACCCACGGGACCTTTGCTGTGCCATAGTCAAATATATTCCTGCAGATATGGTACTGCATAACTAGTGAAACTATTCACATTTAGCAAGTTGAGTTTTCCATGCAATTCAAGAAGGAAAATCTCCTTCATTACCTAACCTGACAGGATGGTTTGTTACACAGAACCAATCTGAAAAGCATTGGAAAAGGGCAGGTACTACTAATACTAATACTTGGCAAGTGATTGAATGACTGATCTGTCAATCAAACTCGTGACAAAGTCGGTCTGGAGAAGAGTGAAATCATCTTTTCCATCGAGAAAAGCCTTCAGTGCTACCCTTTCTCACTCCGCCGTTCGGTAAGTAAGTGCCCCTCAGCATCTGAAACCGACACACGGACGCATCCTTTAACAACAGTATATGACAAATCGGGCTTTCAACTAACTCCAAAGCAAACCCACCCATGATGTTATTCGACGGTCAGAGCAAGTGACGTAGTTTTATAAGCTTGAGAGTGCACTCAGGGTGTGTAGGAAGGGTGGTGGATGGGTCAAACAAATACAAGACTTTCAACCAGGAGACCGGTATTCGTGTCCCGTGTGAAACTAAAACTAACGTTGACTTATTTTGTTACGTCAGTCTTTAGTCATTTGACTCGTCAGTATCGTCAGTCCCGTGAGTTACGTGAGTGATTGGTCACTTGAGTCGTTAGTATCGTCAGCTCCGTGAGTCACGGCAGTCACTAGTCAGTGAAGTTAATGTCAACCACAACTGTTTTTTCTAACCCTACCTAAGTGGTTGTGTTGACTAAACCTAACTTCCTGTGAAAATGGAAGTTTATTTTGATAGGACACTTTACGTGTAATGAGCGTATATTGACACGCCGTCCCTGGTCTGTCCAAAAATAAGATGCCGCTGTAAGTGCCGAGGGGCACCGACCAAGCAGCGGTACTTGACAAGTTGGAAGCAAGAATGTGTTGTTCAGTGCCGTTCTTTGCTCTTCTTTCAATGAAGAAATACTCTCCAGTTCGGATATAACTGATGCTATGCAGCATCTACGCTAACCTCTTCAGTCGCCTCTCCATGTCGTCACACACACACCTAAGCCACGCTCCGTAGCTGCCAGTAGCTCCTCACATGATGCTGACTGATCCGGCGCTGGCACTGGCCGGACACCAACGCATTACTTGAAGCCGAACAAGATGGATCTTCGTATGACATGTGTCCCTCGATTTTTGCGTGTTCTCGTGACATCGCGAGAATCCAACTGCCGTGCACGCTAGGCTAATTCATTACCCCAAACAGATCAGTCTTGTCATGTCCTGAGTTTTATTGGTTCTATTACTTCAGCTCAATGAGGCTACATTTAAACTGTGTACTGCCAACAAAAGCAGACATGTTCTTAAGAAGATTCATGTTTTATATTGTTTTTATAGTTAGTGCATATACTCCACAGCAGAGGACAGTTATGACAAAAGTTACAGTGTATGTAAATGACATCAGCTAACAGGAAGTAAACATGGAGCCAAGCTGTTGCCTAGCAATGCAATTCCATTGAAACGGTCTATTGCTTCTCTAAGACATTCCTCCTTCTTCCAGGAGCTCCCAAAGTGCAGGTAGTCCTATACCAAATTAATAATTAATGAATTATAAGCGTTGTGCATGCCATTAGCTGATCGGTACCTGCTGACAGCACCTTGACTCATCAGTATCAGCTGACTGCTCACACTCTCGCCATTCATGCTATAGATCTTTCTTATGGCAGAGAGAGAGAGTGTCCCAGTAAGCCATGACAGTAAGCCAGCCGGCACAATACCAGGACCCTGGCGCTAGCCGACCTAAATGGAATGCAGCCATTTTTTATGTTATCAGTTTGACATGTGCTTTCATGTCTGCTGTGAATCAGGCCTATCGACCCTCATTGCTGTACAGCCACCACTCTAATCTCCTCTTGCTGTTATGTGTACACACTCTTTCTCAACTCGTCAAATACCGCCACTTGGTCAGTGCCCCTCAAAATTGAAGACCGACATACAGGGTACCTCTCTTGCGTTACTTTTGGACTAATTCAGGGACGGCGTGTCAATATACGCTCATTACATGCATAGTGTCCTTTCAAAATAAACTTCCGTTTTTATGGGGAGTTAGATTTAGGCAACACACCCACTTAGGGTAGGGTTAGGAAACAGTCATGGTTGACGTTAACTTCACTGACTCACAGGACTGACGATACAGACAGGTCAAGTGACAAAATAAGTCAACGTTACTTTTAGTTTCACACAGGACACGAAAACCGGTCTCCCGGTTGAAAGTCTAGTATTTGTTTGACCCATCCACACTGAATGGACTCTCACGCTAATAATACTACGTCACTTGCTCCGATCGTAGAATAATGCCGCAGGTGGGTTTACATTGGAGTTAGTTGAAAGCCCGGTTTGAAACCCTTTCTATTCCTTCACATACTTTTGCTAAAGGGTACCTCTGTGCGTCGGCTTCCAATGCCGAGGGGCACTTACCAAACGGCGGTATTTGACGAGTTGGGAGTTAGAACGGGTTGTTCTGCACGCTATTTCTGAATTTTGTCTGGTTCAGTGTTCTCTTTTAACTTTTTTTATGTCATCCCTCCTTCCCATCTTCCCTTTCTGAGTGTCTCAACATTTACCGAATAGTCCTCACCATCAGACGGGGCACTACATGACATATGGCCATACATAATTCAAGATGATTTGAGTACACGTTTATGGGATTTACATCGGCATGAGGTGCCGTTTTTAACGGTCATAAATCCAATTTGAAAACTCCAGCTTCCTGAGCTCTTGATGCCTCCACAATTATGCTGGGGCTCAACTTTATGGATATATACTCATGTTAAAGAAGCCTATATGACTGAAGAAATAATGTTGAAGCTGTGATTTTAGAGTATGATGAGTATTAGTTTTCACTATAGATTGTGTAGGCTCGAGAATGGAAATAGGCAGGAGAGACATCAGAAATCTGCTCAAGTTTAACTCGTAACATGATCAACTTTGATGAAGACATTAAAAATGTAACTCATACAGTAGTTTGTGTCAATAATTAAAACATTTTGGTTTATGCATGAGTGATTTTTATTCTCATGAAAGTTCATACCAATTCCCAAAGCCATCCTTGGACCCGAAAATCATGATAACGTATTCACTTTCCATCCCATTCTGTCTGTATTAATAACATTGTAGAGGGGGCATGCTGGCTCAGTTGTTAGTCCCCTCACAGCAAGGAGGCCCTGGGTTTGAATTCATCCACCAGCTTGGGCATGCATCACACTGTCTCGCCAATAACTGTCTTCTGCAAGTCTTTGTAGGCTCGGCCCAATGAATCATTCTCTCCTCTTAGGCATGATGGGATGGAATACTATGATTTAGTGACATGGTGTCCAACATTGTGAAAACACACACACCTATATATATATATATATATATACACTCACCGGCCATTTTATTAGGCACACCTGTTCAATTGCTTGTTAACACAAATAGCTAATCAGCCAATCACATGGCAGTAACTCAATGCATTTAGGCATCTAGAGGTGGTGAAGACGACTTGCTGAAGTTCAAACCGAGCATCAGAATGGGGAAGAAAGGGGATTTAAGTGACTTTGAACGTGGCATGGTTGTTGGTGCCAGACGGGCTGGTCTGAGTATTAAACTGCTGATCTACTGGGATTTTCACGCACAACCATCTCTAGGGTTTACAGAGAACGGTCCGAAAAAGAGAAAATATCCAGTGAGCGGCAGTTGTGTGGACGAAAATGCCTAATTGATCGCAGAGGTCAGAGGAGAATGGGCAGAGTGGTTCGAGATGATAGAAAGGCAACAGTAACTCAAATAACCACTCGTTACAACCAAGGTATGCAGAATACCATCTCTGAACGCACAACACGTCGAACCTTGAAGCAGATGGGCTACAGCAGCAGAAGACCACCCGGTACTAGCACCGGCCACTTTATTAGGTACACCTTGTACCTAATAAAGTGGCCGGTGAGTGTGTATATATATATATATATATATATATATATTAGAACTGTCAACTGATTAAAATATTGAATCGTGATTAATCGCATGTTTATCCATTGTTAATTGTGATTAATCGCAAATTAATTTTACATGTTTTATCCATCCAAAATGTACCTGTCAAAAATGTCTAAATATGATGCAAAAGGAAGCGAGAAACGAGAGGAAACATTTGGAAAACTAGAATGGCCCTCCGCCAACGCATGACATTAAATCAGATCACAGCTCACAGCTGGCGGTACCGTGAGGTGGTCGGCTTGTTATTAACACGGTGTGTTTCCGTGTAACGTATTGGCGGATGCCTCTCTCATTCAGCAGCCTTGTTATGTCTGTATAATGTTACACTACGTTGTCTCTCATCCCGTCAGCACACACATCCATACACGTATCTCTGCTCTCAGAAGGAGAAGGGGTCATGCATCATTAACGCGTCATCAGTTACACTGCGCATGTGTTACACCCAAAGGTCTTAATGTTCTGGCTGATCGGAATCCGTAAAAACATTCCTGGATCCGGATCATGATCTAGATCACCACCAAAATCTAATGGATTGTTCATTGTGCCACAGCCCACCCCTCCAACAAATTTCATTGAAATCCATCGCGGACCTTTGGAGTAATCCTGCTAACAGACAAACAAACAAACCAACAAACAAACAAACAAACCAACGCCGCTGAAAACATAACCTCCTTCCTAGGCCTTTGGCCTTGGCGTAGGTAACAACAAGGAAAAGTAAGGTAAGAAAAGGAAAACCTAATGGAGGGACAATAAAGGAACGATGACGGTAAAGGAAGGAAGGACTACTGTAGCAGGTCAGGGAAAGAAAAGGAAAGGACATTGGAAATAAATCATCCCTGTCAAAAAATCTCAAAATCAGATAATGGAGAGGGGAAGACTGGGAAAGGAAATGAATGATGAAAGAGGATAGGAAAGATGAGATATAAAAAGGCAAATGAGAGATGAACATGACAGGGAAGGAAGAGCATGATGGGAAAGGGAATAAAGGGGCGAGGAAAGGGATTGGGTTGGAGGGTCGGTACTAAGGATTTGCCACCCAAAATGCTTTACAACCTCTACATTGTTACAGGGTCTACATTGGAAACCGAATCAGCGACAGGCAGAATTGGACACACAGCCCAGTGGCCATGAAGAGAAATCCAATCACATCAGAAATCATTAGAGCAGATTGTTCCTGAAGCGTGGCACTGCCGAGAAGTGTGTGTTTTCTTCTAAATATCATCACACATGGCTGGGATTGATGTATACACACATGAAGAGCATTGTGTCAGTATAGTCTATTAAAGTAAGAGAGTTAGAACTAGTTAGGAGAGGGGAAATTAGAATGTCAGCCCAAGTGGTTTATGGGTAAATAAATAAGAATGACATTTAAATAAGAGAGTGAGCTTCGAACTCTGTGTGTTGTGTGCAGCCTATTAGACTCATAATAAGCAAACAATTGTGTCAGAGGCTCTTTATTGGTGATTGCTGATGCTTGAAACACTCAACCAGTGGCCTTTATTCAACTAAATTGTATTATTTATTCACTCCAGTGCACAAGGATTAATACAATTGAATTTGCCTTTCATTAAAAGTAAATATCAAAGTTCAATTGGGTGGGTTCAAAAGGACAAAGAAGCCACACAACCCGTTTTTTGGCTGGACCGCAGCGGGCCGGCCCTGCAAACGCAAAAGTTTGACTGAGTGATGAAGTTATGCGATTGGTCAGCCGAGTGTCCGTTGACCGTTGATCTTTACCCACTGAGCAAAGACACTTCCAAAAGACATCAATTTAACGTCTCTGTCGACCGTCCAAAAGACAAACAGAGCCAGAATGAAAGTTTTTGGGATGTTTTTTTAAAGGTCCCTTATTGTAAAAAGTGAGATTTTCATGTCTTTTATATTATAAAGCAGGTTTACGTGCGGTATAAATACTGTTAAACTATCAAAACACTCAATATACGGAGAAATACACACAGCTCGTATTCAGTAATTGTGCGTTTGAAACAAGCCGTTAGGATTTCTGTCCATTTGTGATGTCACAAATATACAATATATAGATCATTACACGGTTTTAAACATAAACATTCTACATGTGTCCCAGTTTATTTCCTGTTGCGGTGTATGAAAATAACATCAGCTGACAGGAAGTAAATATGGACTCAAACTGTTGCCTAGCAACGCAATTTCGTTGCAATTCCGTTGAAATACACTAAAACAGAGCGTTTCAGACAGAGGGTAAATACAGGTATATTCAGGCAGACAGTATTCAGCCAGACAGTATGAGGAAAATAAAGTTTTTTTTAACATTACAACATGTAAACATGTTCTAGTAGAAACACAAAATACAAGTATGAACCTGAAAATGAGCATGATATGGGACCTTTAAAGGTCTTTTTAACGTTCAACTATTGACGTCAACCTGAGTTGCACGTCCTCAGACGTCTAGATATTGAACCCATTTTCCACTTCCGCAGACGTCCAAAAATTACCCTAACCAGACATTCAAATATTGAACCCAACTTGCACGTCCACCAGACGTACAAAAGTGGGTCTGGGCTGACAGACGTTATACAGACATGATCTGAACGTCTTCCTGACATCGCATGTTTGCTGGGTTCAAATTGAAAAGTCCTTCATGCAAATGAGCCCTTCCAATTTAATTCTAACTTTTTGATTGCACATTTAAGTTCTATATTTTTTTCTTTTTTTTAAATGTACAGTATTAGTTAATAGTTTCTAGTTGCATTATATGTTGTCAATTATGCCCTTGTTTTAATATTTGTTACTACAGTTTTAGTCTATATTATGGGAGCCCTAAATGGACATAATTCAAAGATTTTTTTAACGGCATTATCTCGAGGTCACGAGTTAATTATGTTGTTATCTCAAGAAAATTAACTTTATTATCTCGAGATAACAAGATAATTAATTCTTTATCATGAGAAAACAAAAGGCTGTTTTGTTTTTATGACTTATAATGTTTGGGTCAAATCAGCCGACGGTGAATGCATTCAAACAGCATGGATGTATATGTTGCACACTTGGACACAAAGTGACTTCCAGGCGTGCATGAGTTTAAAATAAATCTTTACTTCTTCTCTGGAAACACAGAAACACAGCACATTAGCATTGCGCGGCTACATTCTGCCGATACGTCTGCTGAATGACGCATACCATAAACATTCACATTGGCTATGAACACACAATAAACATAACATGTCTGCTTCCTGTATAATCTTCAAAACACATTCACACTGACCATGTTCTGTACACTCACAACTCATATCCTAGCAGGCCCCGGTTGGCTACACTATAAATGTCCTCATTAGCAAACGGCTAACACTTTTACACACAACATACTTCTCACAGCTTGCAACACTCCGTTATAAACCTCATGTTTACATTACCGCTGGTCCCTTATTCATACACATTCTTTATACATCTGTGTCGCTACTTTTATACATCTTTTAACTACTTTAGCTCACCTGGAAACACAGAAACACAGCACATTAGCATTGCGCGGCTACATTCTGCCGATACGTCTGCTGAATGACGCTTTCGCGCTCCTGCATCTCACCCAAGGACCCCTTAGCTGCCCGAAGTGCCTGTATGACTTTTACTCTTTATAACCACAGATAATCCTACCAGAATATTAGTTGCTAGTGCACATACACATATCAGATTAAAAATAAAACAATACATAACATATACATGAGAATGAGAATGGGGGGTGTCCAGTGTCCATCACTATATCTAACATTACTGTGGGTCCCACACTCTCCCCTCCAAAATGAATGTCGTCTCGACATTAAAGATTTCCCAGAAAACTTGTGTCTTCAACTGGTGAGTTATAGCGGTAGGTAAAACGGAAGTCAGTCTTTGGGATACTCTCTGTACACAACAGTCTTTGACATGACATCTATCTCCCTCTTTATGTCACGTGACAGCCACAGACACCACTGGCCAAGTGATATCTGAAGTGCTACTCCGCTACTCTTGCGGGCTATGTATCTCATGCTGAAAGGTTTTGACCCAATTTCTACCCCATAACCCATTACACAGACTCACATGTACTACTGTATGCCTCACATATGTCCAGTTTTCTACAATGTGTCAGTGGTCTGGATTCTGGTACTCTACTTAATATGAATCGATGTACAATACTGCATGAATTTTAAATTTTTACTTAAGACTAATGTGTAATTATGAACTCTTTCTTGTTTAACTGTCACAACAATGAACTCAACATGTGACTATGGACTTATGTCTACTTTTAGCTGTAAACATCACTTATGTCCGTGTGTGACTGATGGTTGACCTAATGTGTTGTATGTAAGTGTTTTGGGTGGGTTTCTTTGTCGAAAAGGATACTTTCTCGTGGAAGATGACTGCGGCTCAGGGCCCCTCTCGTCTGCTTCATCAGATGCTGACACCTGCTCAGAGTCCATCTCATCTGCTTCATCAGATGATGACACCTGCTCAGAGTCCATCTCATCTGCTTCCTCAGAGGACGTTTCTTGCTCAGCCTCCGCCGTTTCTCCATCCTCCACGTCTGGTTCCATCCTGTCTTCAACACTCTCCTCTGGACACTCATCTTCCTCACGGCCTTGCTCCAGTTCCCTGTCAGCTGGTGGTGGCTGGAATTCCTCTGCTTCCACTCTCAGCTGGCTTCTGACCTGTTTGAATGGCTCTGCTGGTCGTGTGGTGATGAATCTCCAGTTACTTTCATCCTCTGAACCACTGTCGAGATCTTTCTCTGTCTGCTTTGCTTGCCTTTTACTCCTCTCATTTGTGTTCAGTTTTCTCTTGTCCATTTTCTTTTTCTCCTGCTTATCTTCTTCCACAGGCAGAAAGTCGCAGGGCAGTAACAGGTTCCTGTGCAGGACTCTTGTCTTTCCTGGGCCTCTTTCAGGTTGCACGACGTAGACAGGACTGTCCTTGTGCTTCCTCTCAGTTACAATGTGGACTTGCTCCTCCCAGTAAGATCTGAGCTTGCCAGGTCCCCCTCTGTCCCTGAAGTTCCGCACTAACACTCTACACCCTGGCTGTAGTTCCACTCCATACGCCTTCCTGTCGTACTGCTTCTTTGATCTGTTTTGCTCCTTCTGAACTGTCTTTGATGCCAGCTTGTATGCCTCCTGCATCCGCCCTCTCCACTTACTTGCATATTCGCTGTGAGAAGAGCTCTGATCACTTGGAGTCAGGCCAAACATGATGTCGACAGGTAGCCGGGGATTTCTACCATAGAGGAGGTAGTACGGGGCATATCCTGTCGCTTCACTTCGCGTACAGTTATACGCATGCACGACTTTGGCTAAGGAGCTCTTCCAATCTGACTTGGCTTCCTCTGTCAGGTTTCTAAGCATGGAAAGAAGTGTTCGATTGAATCTCTCGGTCTGACCGTTTCCAGCTGGGTGGTAAGGTGTTGTGTGTGAACCTTGGATCCCACAGTATTCTTCCAGCTTGGAAAACAGCTTATTCTCAAACTCCCTGCCCTGATCATGATGCAGCTTCGCAGGAAATCCAAACTTGAGCACAAAGTCTCCAAAAATCTTCTCAGCTGCGGTTTTTGCTGACTTGTTGGTGCATGCGTATGCCTGGGCAAAGCGTGTAAAATGATCTATCACGACCAGGATGTACTCGTATCCTCCTTTACAGCTTTCCAGATGCAGGTAGTCGATTGAGACCATTTCGAAAGGGTATGTGGTCACCACATTAACCAGCGGTGCTCGAGTTGGCTTGTTCGGCCGCTTCCGTTTCAGGCAGCTACACACCTTGGTCACATAATGGTCCACGTCTCTCTGCATATGAGGCCAATAGAATCGATCACGGATCAAGCTGAGTGTCCGCTCCACTCCTAGGTGTCCCATTTCTTCATGTAGCTCCCTGTAGATCAGCGGATGGAATGCTGTAGGTAACACTAGCTGTGCTCGAGCTGCTGACTTTCTGTATAGGATACCTTCTTCGTTGACATACAGTTTTTTCCTCTCCCTTACAAGAACAGAAGTGTCATCTCGCCGGTCTCTTCCTCTCAGATGAGGCCACTGTCCTGTGACGACATACTCTCGGACCTTGCCAATGACTGGATCATCCTCTTGTGCTTTCTTTAGGTTCTCTGTGGAGATTTCTGCCACTGGGGATGCTACTCGTTCATGCTCTACATCAGTACATGCTGCAGCGATGGTAACTGGACACATCCAGGGCTCATGTTCGTGGGAGTCAAGCTTGAGTGCCTGTGTGACAGTTGTTATCACCTCTGGCTCCATTTCCTGTGAACATGTGTGGATGTACTGCTCCATGTCTAATGGCATTCTCGACAAACCATCAGCGTCTCCATTAGCTTTCCCAGGCCGGTACTTAATTGAGAACTTAAAGTCCGCTAACTCAGCAATCCACCGGTGTGTTGTGGCGTTCAGCTTCGCTGTGGTCAGTACGTAGGTTAAAGGGTTGTTGTCGGTATAGACAATGAATGAGGGTGCATAATACAGGTACTCCCGAAATCTTTCACAGATTGCCCACTTCATTGCTAAAAACTCTAACTTCCCAGAATGGAGGTGGTAGTTTGCTTCTGGAGCAGTTAGTGTTCTCGACCCATAACCGATGACGACCAGCTTGCCTTGTTGTCTCTGGTACAGTACTGCACCAAGCCCCTCCTGAGAAGCGTCACAATGTAACACAAACGGCTTCTCAAAGTCGGGGTAACCTAGGATCGGTGGACTCAGCAGGTACTCTATAAGCTGGCAAAGAACTTCCTGGTGTTGTTCTGTCCAGGTGATCGGCTGGCTTGAGGGCCGCACATCTGACTGCTTGCGTTTCCCCCTGCTCCTACTTGCACTTGATCCTTGGGCCTTGCTGCCTGTCTTATCCGTGGCTAACAGACTGTACAGTGGCTTGGCAATGCGTGAAAAGTTTGGGATGTATGGACGGTAGTAGGATAAGAACCCTAGCATTTTCCGCAGGTCTCCCACAGTCTCCGGTTTGCGGTCTTTCAGCGCTTGGACTGGCGCTAGCTCAGCAGGATCCATGCAGTAGCCGTCTTTGGATACAATCTTTCCCAGATATTTCACTCTGTCCTTAAACACTTCACACTTTTTAGCTGTCAGTTTTACTCCATGTGCTTGGTAGCGACGTAACACCTCTCTCAGGTCACGCAGGTGATCCTCAAATGACTTACTGTGGACCAGATTGTCGTCCAAATACGGCTGAGATGTTTCATCTCTCAAACCAGCGAGGCACTCCTCCATGCTGCGCTGGAACTCTGCTGGAGCCGAGGACAGGCCGAAGGGGATCCTTACCCACTCGTATAAACCCCAAGGTGTAATAAAGGCTGTGAGTGGTCTGCTATTCTCCTCAAGGAATCCCTGATGGTACGCCTTGCCCTGGTCCAGTACCGAGAACCATGCACTCCCACTCAGGCTGTTCAGCATATCTTGTACCCGGGGGATGGGGTGACGGTCTGGAATGGATTTTTGGTTCAACTCACGGTAATCCACGCACAGACGTAAGCTCCCATCCTTCTTACGCACACACACAATTGGTGATGAGTATGGGGACCGGGATTTACAAATCCATCCTCTGTTCAGCAGGTCCTCCAAATACTCCTTCACCTCCTTGTGGAGCGGTTTGGGTACTGAGATGTAGGTGCGCCTTACCGGAGTTGTGTCACTCAGTCTGATTTTTAACTGCAGAGATGGAATGCATCCCACATCATTCTCGTCCTTTGAAAATGCAACACACTCTTCTCGTAGCATCTGTCTCACCTTTTGCTGCTGATCTGGAGTCAGATGATCAACTGACACTGGTGGGTCCCATGAATCATGTTTGCCGGTGTCCAGCTGTTCGTGTTTATCTTGGTGATGATTTTCAGGAGCGTTGGCTGTGTTTTCACTTGCTGTGCTGGCTGTGTTTTCACTTGCAGTGGCTGTTTTGACTGTGGTTTCACTAGCACAGGCTGGTCTCACATCGACTGGGTAAATAGCCTTGACTTGCTGTAGCTGTCCCAGCACTGTGCGAGGGGTGAGGGTGATGTCATGGTCGCTGTTATTTGTGACAGGGATAGCCACCTTAGACCAATTTCCCTTCTGCAGGCAGATGACTGTTTCAGTAATGTTTACCCCCTCTGGCCACTTTGGAACCTCCTCTGGTTCAAAAAGGACTTCCTGTTTTGTGCAAAGGGGACCTGTTCTCACACTGCACTTAACCTCCCTGGTCTGGCCTGCCGGAATCACTGTCTTGAGTCTTCCAACTTTCACCACGCCCTCCTTGTCGTTCTGGTCACAGCTCCTCACTATCTGGATCAACACATTTGCTTTTTTACAGTCAATGGAGAAAGCCTCTCTTACCACCACAGGTGTAACCTCTGGATGCTGCTCCATTCCATTCATCACCAGATGCTCGATCACATTGTAGCCGATGATCGGTGGCTCTGCTACTCCTGGCTCATTAGAGATGAGCACTGGCACAAGTAGCTCTGGCTGTGGGGCTCTATTTGAACTCAGCTTGAACTTCAGTTCAACCCAGCCTGCAAAGGGTATGGGTGTCTGGTTTGCTGCTTTGCCAATGAGGGTCTTGTCCTCACCCAGGAGTTCATCTGTGCTCCGTACCCGGACGTGTGGAAGGTGTGACTTTCTCCAACTTTCGTTGATAATCGTGACCTGCGAACCCGTATCCCACAGTGCTTGTGTCGCTACTCCATCAAAGAAACAATCCACCATGCACTTCTTTCCGATGAGGGCTCTCAACTTGGCCTGGCGACTCAATGACAGATGGCTGGCATAGGTAGCACCCACAGTCTGTTCAGCCTTCCCACTTTCCGCTAACTCCGCCTCCAGCTGCCTGATTCGATCACAAAGAAGCTCATGTACCTTGTCATCGGGTTCAGTGTGGCTTGGAGCTAATGATGTTGGGGGTGTGACCGTCTGGATTGTCACCTTCATGCCATCAGGTGTTCCTTCCTGCCTCCTTTGTCCTCTGCAGCCTCTTGAAAAGTGCCCTGACTTTCCACACTTGAAACAGTGTTCACACTGGTCACCTGTTCCCTGCCCCTGACATGCTTTACATCCTCTCCTAACACCCATTTTTATTTGGCGTGTGGGCACTTGAGGGTTAGCTAGGCTTTTCCTTATTTCGGCCATTTCTTCTCTCCGCAGCCTGACTGTTTCATAAAGCTCTGAGTCTCTTGAACTGGGACTAACAGGTGTTTTTCGGCTCTTGGACTTCACCACTTCAGCTTCCTGCTCTTGAACCCCCGCTCTGGCTTCAGCTGCACACTGACTCTGCTGACTGATCTGCCTTTCTGTCTGTAGTTCATTTACCTTAGTGACTTTGCTGCTCGTGTTCTTCCTTTGCTTGGATTGTCTTTCTGATTCAACACTAGCAGCTTCATTCATGCTGTCGATGAGTATTTCATCCGTCACCCTCTGATCATCGAGATACGGTTTAAGTTGAAACTTGATATGGTCACTTAACAGCCCAGTACTAACTGATCTCAAGAATTTCTTCTGGATGAGCTCGGAGCTGTACTGTTCATCTGGCTCCACTTCTCTTGAAGCAAGTAACAGCCTTTCCTTTAACTCAATTGCTCTAAAGAGGAAGTTTTGAGGAGACTCACGACTGTCTTGTGTTATATTTACTAGTCTGTGATATAGATCTGTAGAACTGTCTTCTTTGAAGTGCCCCTTTAATATGGCCTTTAACTGGGTGAGGGTGAGGTCACTTTTTATCTCAAGCATATCACGAAGACTCAAACCTGGACTGATTGACTTGACCACAGCTTCCATGACTTCAGCTTCACCGTGTCCTTTACTCAGTCCTTTGTCCATCTGATGCATCAGGTTCGTGTATGACAGTCTGTCCTTCTGTCCCTTTTCCCCTATCTGACCACAAATCTTGAATTCTCTCCTTATTGTCACTTCTGGAAGCCTGTTCACAGCTGTAGGCATCACACTTTGTGGAGCCGAAACTTGGCTTGGAGATGCACTGTTCATTCTTTCACTCAGCCTCCTAACTTCATCCTGCAGCGCTTGACTGTTTAGCTGGAGCTGTGAGTATTTCTCCTCTAAACTCATTTCTTCAGCCGTTTTCTGGCTATCTTGTGCTGTGCTCTCTGTGTTTTCTTCACTATGAGCTTTTCCAGTCTTTTCTATTATTTGCTCAATTAATTTCAGTAATTTTCTCAGATGATGCCTTGCAACATCCTCCTCTTCATCATTAATCACATCGTCCATGGATTCTGTTATTTGTCTGATTAATGCTCGCCTTGTTGTGACATTTCCTCTTGGGATTTTAGCTGCATCACACACCTCTTTGAGCTGATCCAGCTGCAAAAGCCATAGTCTCTGAGACACGGTCTCTGCCAGCTCCTCCAGATCCATTGTGTGTGATGTAGCCACGCCCCCGACGATGCGCGCTCCCGACGTCGTCAGTGAAAGGCAATCCCCGTCCATCTTGTCACACTGAGCACGGCGTTAATCATCTCAGCGGTGCCTCCAATATTTGTTGCACACTTGGACACAAAGTGACTTCCAGGCGTGCATGAGTTTAAAATAAATCTTTACTTCTTCTCTGGAAACACAGAAACACAGCACATTAGCATTGCGCGGCTACATTCTGCCGATACGTCTGCTGAATGACGCATACCATAAACATTCACATTGGCTATGAACACACAATAAACATAACATGTCTGCTTCCTGTATAATCTTCAAAACACATTCACACTGACCATGTTCTGTACACTCACAACTCATATCCTAGCAGGCCCCGGTTGGCTACACTATAAATGTCCTCATTAGCAAACGGCTAACACTTTTACACACAACATACTTCTCACAGCTTGCAACACTCCGTTATAAACCTCATGTTTACATTACCGCTGGTCCCTTATTCATACACATTCTTTATACATCTGTGTCGCTACTTTTATACATCTTTTAACTACTTTAGCTCACCTGGAAACACAGAAACACAGCACATTAGCATTGCGCGGCTACATTCTGCCGATACGTCTGCTGAATGACGCTTTCGCGCTCCTGCATCTCACCCAAGGACCCCTTAGCTGCCCGAAGTGCCTGTATGACTTTTACTCTTTATAACCACAGATAATCCTACCAGAATATTAGTTGCTAGTGCACATACACATATCAGATTAAAAATAAAACAATACATAACATATACATGAGAATGAGAATGGGGGGTGTCCAGTGTCCATCACTATATCTAACATTACTGTGGGTCCCACATATACATCTAAGCCTGACGTGTTTTTTTATCGCCTGAACCAAGCCTTACTCGTTAATTAACCACATTGCTTGACGCAGGCTATTTACTACTGTTTTCAATAGGAGATGATATTATCAGGGATATTTTATATTCCCTCATGTATGTCTCTTTTATCTATTGATCATTTGATTGTAGCTCACTCCCCCACTACCGACGGGAGCTCCTCACTAGTTAGTGGCATTTAAGATATTTAAGATCTTCATGATATTTGTATGTTGGATGTATTTATCTTTGTCGTTATTACTACTCTTACTAAATTATTTTTGATATATGTACATGGATGTTGGCACTGAAACTGCTATTGATATATTTACTTCTACTTCTCTCTTTTTACTACTATATGATGTATGATTGTTTAACCTGCCTACACGCAGGCAACTTTTCCAGCCTATGCTAAATCAGTTCCCAACTAGGGGAGGCTATTTAAGTGGATGTAAGTCTCAGATCAGTTTGGCGTCGAAACGTTAGTCTGTAAATAAAGTTAAAGCTGAAGTAGGCGAGATTGGAGCAAATATGATTAAAAAAAGTTATTTTTATAAAACGGTCACTATATCGTGACAGTAGTACAAGGAAACAGGTAACCTGAAAAAAAATCATGTGCCTCTGTTTCCTCCGGTGCTCCTAACGGCATCTGCAAGATTTCACTTACTGGAGGAAAACAAGCAGTAAGAGCTGATCTGAGGTCTGCTGTCCAGCTGCCATCTATGAGAGCCGGCTGTCAATCACTTGCAAACTCCGACCAAATGGTCAAACTAGGCAGCGCTGATCAAATATGAATCAATATTGTGTTACGTTAATGCCTATTTCTCTCCTCAAATGTTTTCAAAAACATCTTGTAGTGTACTGGTTAGCTGTAAAATGAGAAAGTTTGTGACGCCGACGCCATCTGGTGAAGGAAAGCCAAGTACCGGTCACATGACCGGAGCACAGCCAATAGAAATCTCTGATATGACCTGTGATTGGCCAAAGTCTCTCGCCTAGGGCTAGATTTTTTAGTCTAGTGATCTCTCAGAACACTTGAATTACAATATGCTGAAAGGTTATTTTGGAATTTTTGCCCAATGATGCCAAAAATATACTGCCTACTGCCACTTTAACTGCCTTAAATCTGTGTGCTCCAGTGTGCTTTGGACCTGCTCTCTGAATTATCTCCTGTGACATTTTTTAATCATATCCGTTTAAGGCTTACATACTGTATTTATCTTCTGGTATCTGGTATTTTTCTTGTCAATATCATTTTTATTTGCACTGTTAATTTATACTTCCTATTTTTATTATTTGTTGTTTTCATTTCAGTATAATAAAAAAAAAAATGTAAAGTCCGACATTTGATATGGCATACACCTTTTTTTTGGCGTCTTTATCCACCTAAATTTTCAGTTCTCAGTTCTCTAGTTAGCGAGCTGAACTGAACGGTTAGTCGTGTTTCAGTTCAGTGAGTGGGACCACGTGCCGTACAGTCAGAGCTCAGGTCAAGCACCGAACAACTCAGTGAACAAATCTTTTGAAGGAATCTTTTAACTGAACGGATTCTAATGATTCAGTACACTGAAAAGAACTGCTTAGCTCATCACTATTTACCACGGCCATAGAAATTAGATTTTCTTTAAGCCAGACGTTTGAACAAAACATCAGGAAAATGACAACACTTAGCAGCAAAGACTCTCCAGGCTCAGAATACCTTTCCTCTGCATACAGTCATTTCCTTTCAATTACTCAAAGGGCTACAGAAACAATAAAAACAGCTTGGCTTTGGAAGTGAGATCCATTTGGCTCACCGGCTGCATTCACTGGCAAATGCTTTAATAGCATGTTAGCTAATTGATATTGCTGCCTATCCTCGTTTCAGTGACATATCTGGCAAACGCTACAACGTAGCGCTCGTGGGTCGAACACCGGTGCCGCACATTGTTATCTGTCTCAGGTTTCTAGCTATCACCTTCCACCCGCTGATGGACGGAAAGCTGGCAGCAACAGTGAGGTTCACTGGGCTCTTAATATAGCTGCGAGGCTACAAATGTCAATCCAAACACTAGTCCATTGTGTCTCCACTGACCAGTTTGATGTGTTCAGACTTTGTTTGTGTGGTTCAAGGTTCTTTATTTGTACTTCATCACTACTTCGTCATTTCCAGCAAAGCAGTCATTGGCAATGGAAATCTTTGGTCCCAGGTTCCTTCAACAAAGCTCATAAAATATGTAAAAAGGGGAAATCACACAATAACGCAGACAATGCCAAATTTGTTTTCTCGCCAATAATTTCTTTGAAGCATTAACGCATTTTTTAGGTTGTAGCGGGCTCAGTTTTAAAGCTAGAGTGAAGATACTGGTATCATATGAAACTAGAAAAAACTCAAAGAATCCATTGGTACTAACCATGTCATACATGATACTTGTCGTGAAAGAGGCTTAAAAACAGTCCAAACTTATGCTAAATTCCGGTGAGGAAAAACTGCCATGGCCATTTTCAAAGGGGTCCCTTGACCTCTGACCTCCAGATCAGTGAATGTAAATGGGTTCTATGGGTACCCACGAGTCTCCCCTTTACAGACATGCCCACTTTATGATAATCACATGCAGTTTGGGGCAAGTCATAGTCAAGTCAGCACACTGACACACTGACAGCTGTTGTTGCCTGTTGGGCTTCAGTTTGCCATGTTATGATTTGAGCATATTTTTTTATGTTAAATGCAGTACCTGTGAGGGTTTCTGGACAATATTTGTCATTGTTTGTGTTGTTAATTGATTTCCAATAATAAATATATACATGCATTTGCATAAAAAAGC
The DNA here is from genome assembly GCF_043250625.1 of Sebastes fasciatus. Lineage (NCBI taxonomy): Eukaryota > Metazoa > Chordata > Actinopteri > Perciformes > Sebastidae > Sebastes > Sebastes fasciatus. The sequence goes on from NC_133804.1 coordinate 5,008,924, forward strand.
ATATTTGCGCACTCCCATGTTGATAAGTGTATTAAATACCTGACGAATCTCCCTTTAAGGTACATTTTGAACAGATAAAAAATGTGCAATAAATTGCAATTCAATATTTCAATTGATTGACAGCCCTAATATAAGCATACATAAATATAAAATAGTGGTTATTTTTGCAGCAGCCTGATGTCATTTGAACACGATTCATGCTAAAAACAGTGGTTTGTCGTGCGTAAAAGCTCTGAGCTTTGCAGCGCTCTAACTTGGACGCTGCAGATTCATCACATATCTGTCCGGCTGCCTTCAGATGGCTGCAGGGATTTAATTAACTGATTAACTTTAATTAGCCTGCCTGGGAATCACAAGCAACCATCACTTGAAGATTAAGTACTTTTGGATATTTTACCAGCTCTGAAGTGAAACACACTGAAATGAAAAATGCAACATTGTATGCTTTTAGGATTATCATGGAATACAGCCCAAGGGCTTCACTCTTTTTGTTTGCTCTTTCACTGTCAGTTACTCTGTTGTTGATTGAGTTCAAGCAGAAGTTTCTTTACAGACTGCTGAAGAATGCAGATTGACAAACAATGTGATGCGTTCTAACTGGCTGAGTAACATTCACTAAGAAACGCCATTAAGGTCCAGGTAAAGCAACAGTATATATAACACTTTGTGTTGGTCATCTCGCTGCTGCGCGCTACTTTTGCAGAATGTTAACAGAGACTTCTGCTGGCAGAGCTGGCCAACTTCCGGTTTAGCCATTTGCAAACTTGAACAGGGATAAAATAATTCAATTGTGCAACTCCTCTAGGCCAATGGATCTCAAATTTTTTGGCCCAGAGGACCCTTTACAGGGAAGAACATTTTCCAAGGATCCTCTTCTAATCGTAACACTGATTAAACATTATGCTTACAACAATTTGTACTCTTAGATGCCATTGGAACTATTTTTATTCTGAAACTTTTCAACCTAAATACTTCAGACCTGTTTCATAGTGATAAACAGAAACACATTTCCATTTTGAATCATGTTAATACTATTTTTATACTATGACAGCATTCACACTTTTAAAGTAACTGATCTTAAAAGCTTTCAGAAAATGAACAGTAGCGAGATTGGCATAGTCCTAATAAATCCAGACGTTTAAACTTATAAATAATGAACTTATTGCTGTGTGTCACAATCATATCAGAGTTTCTATTGGCCAAAAGCTAACGTGGGTGGGAGTAATGAACACAATTTGCTTGTTTTGTCGGTGCAAATTGTCCCCATCTGTAGATATGCACTTTTAATGATACAATACAAATTCATGATTTATAGCAAATTATTTCAAACATTTTCCAAATGTTATTGGACAGAATTGGTCAAGACAGAATCCAAATGAATTCTCACTCATCACTCAATCACTCATCTTCAACCGCTTATCCGGTGTTGGGTCGCGGGGCCAACAGCTCCAGCAGGGGACCCCAAACTTCCCTTTCCCGGGCCACATTAACCAGCTCTGACTGTGGGATCCCGAGGTGTTCCCAGGCCGGTGTGGAGATATAATCTCTCCACCTAGTCCTGGCTCTTCCCCGTGGCCTCCTCCTGCTGGTGTTTGTGGTGTTTATTTGTGAAATTTTACTTGCTGAACAAAACATGTTAAGATCATAAACATGTGTTTGCCACAGAGCTTATTTTCTGCAATAATCCAAAATCCAACGGAACACTCCCATTGGCTTTTTGTCGAGGGAACCAGAGCGATGTTAACTTCCTGGTCGGCCTACAGAAATACGTCATCCCTGCAGCAATCTAAACTCATCAGCAGTGGTAACCATGGTGACGTTAGCAGGAGTGTCTGGGGGTCAGCAGCCTGTAGTTTGCTCCGTTGAGAAGACTTCACTTTTTCTTATGTCTTCTTCTGTCCATTCTATGTTTACATGATAATTGGATTTCTCGGTATTCCTGTATTCATCAACAATGACTTTCATTTTCACGCCTATTCTGAACCCAACTGCAGCATGAGGGGCCTTGAGATGGTGTGACAGAGATCTCATTCAAGTACAGTGGAATGAAGGAGAGTCAGAAAAATGCAGGAATAAAAAGAACGCACCTGTGAATGAGGAGCTGGTTTCTTACCAGCTGTTGTAAGGAATAAACCTACAAACTAATCTCTGAATGAAATCACCAAAAACAAAAGTACCTTAAATTAACATTCAGATAATTAGAAGTGCAAACACTGGCTGTAAAATTGTATGTCAAGACTGTTCATTTCAAATTCATTAATAACAGGTTAATCAAGCTTTAAAGCTGCACTGAGCGATATTTTTTTTATATTACCAGCTCTATAGAGCCTTTTAGTGTCCTTCAGCTCATGGTTTTGGTCTTACGGCCCAAAACTTCAATGTGACTCCTTTCTTAAGTTGTGTTCAGACCACGAGCGAAGCAAATATTTGCCTTGCTTTACTCGTGCTAGTTGGACCGCCAGTATCATCGCCAGATTGTGCTGTGAGTTAATTGCAATAAACAGATACAAATTATGCCAAAATAACATAACATACATAATAATGCCAATTTATGAAAAGTCTGAATTCATGCTTTCTCAGGTCTGTCTGTAAGACGACAAGCAAACAACTTTTAAAATGCTTTTTTCCTCAATGGAGTTTGGATCGATCAGTGCCAGGCTATGCCAACATTGTAGCTGCTCCATTAACACTCAACAAAAAGTAATTTAGGAATAAAAATACAGTACCGATGTTGCTGTTTCTACCATAGACAGTCAGTGGTTTATACACAGATTTATACACAGAGTTTGGTCTGGGCTCTGTACAGATATGATGTACCATCGTAGCTCTGGGTGACCACTGACGGCTACAATATTTTTAGATTTAACGTCAGGACATCCGTGACGACAGGTGGAGAACCTGAACGCTGATAGGCTTTCACGACACAGCGTCACATGAATTTCTCGCTCAAGTTGAAATTTTTCAACGCCCGCAAACACACGAAATTTGAGTAATTTGTGTCACCCGGCGTGAATTTGCGTCTATTTGCCTCTCTGCATTGACATTGTATGTAATCCCGCCACTTTAAAAGTTTGCTTTGCTCTTGGTGTGAACTCAGTGATACTGTTTTTTAAATTCTATTTTATTTCATTTCATTTTACTTTTTTGTCCTTAATAGTTTTAAGATACTTCCATGTTTTGGGGAGAAACTGCACCAAACTCCATAATAATTTTTTTATATATTTATTATTTCAGGTCTATTTTTTGCTGCACCACCCTGCTCTGACAATGCCTGGCTAACACACTGATTACTTATCTGTGTGGCCACTGGAGGTACAAGCTGAGTTGGCTAGAGTTTATCAAAGGAGGACCAGATAAGCAACTGCTCTCCCTCCTGACGATTGGAAATCAATGCACCATCATGTGCACTAATGTGTCTAATGTGTGAGTGTACCTTAACATGAAGACTGCACTCTACAGCGCTGTGGCATTAGGGAGGAACACACAGGAGAGGAAATAATATTATTAAAATCTCTAAGGAAACTTTCAAATCAGCGAACAACAGGAACAAAATGATGTGTTTTGAAATTTTCGTGTCAATCAACATTGAATACCACCTGAAAGAACAAACTACAGCCGGACACTAAACGGGCTCAGTCTTAGAGCTAGAGTGAAGATACTAGTATCATAAAGTAGAAAACCTATAGAATCCATTGGTACCAACCATGTCATGCTGGCTTATTCATAGTTAATTGCAATTAATCGTAAATGAATCACATATTTTTTTATCTGTTCAAAATGTACCTTAAAAGGAAATTTGTCAAGTATTTAATACTCTTATCAACATGGGAGTGGGCAAATATGCTGCTTTATGCAAATGTATGTATATATTTATTATTGGAAATCAATTAACAACACAAAAACAATGACACATATTGTCCAAAAACCCTCACAGGTACTGCATTTAGCATAAAAAACAGTGTGTCAGTGTGCTGACTTGACTATGACTTGCCCCAAACTGCATGTGATTATCATAAAGTGGGCATGTCTGTAAAGGGGAGACTCGTGGGTACCCATAGAACTCATTTTCATTCACATATCTTGAGGTCAGAGGTCAAAGGGACCCCTTTGAAAATGGACATGCCAGTTTTTCCTCGTCAGAATTTAGCATAAGTTAGGAGTGGTTATTTAACCTCTTTCGCAACAAGCTCCAACAAACACACAACGTTTAACCAGGAAACCGTTTTTTTGTTTTTCATGTGTTTTTTTAGTAACGTTTCTGACATGTAGTCTTATTTTCTTGTTGCTGTATTTCTTTGTGTTTCAGTTACGATGTAGCTAATATTAATAACACAAACTGTGCTATTGTTTTCAAGTCATGAGGAGATAGGAAGAGGAGTTAAAAGGTGCACCAACATGTCGTCATCCGAATTTCAATAGCAAGAGGAGTCAGAAGACAGCTGCATGTGGGCACTAGCAGACTGAGCAACAGTGCCCTCTCATCCTTTTGTCTTTTCAATGTGAATCAGATCGTGATTCATTAACCCCGGTGGATCCTGGACCTCGCCTCGGCTGGGTCTGGGGAACGATGCATTCAGGGGAGCTGACATTTCTCCATCTCTCCCACTCTATCTCTCTCTCTCTCCCACACATATACACTTTTTTTCTCTTCAGTGTAATGGGCTACTGACACACACACACACACACACACGGGTATTCCCCTAACCCCTAAACTCCCCCTTATCTCAGTGCCTCTGTGTCCCTTTCTAGTGAGGAGGGAGGTTTCTCGCCCGCGGGAAGACTGAACAACACTGTGCATGAATGACTTTGTGTCTGCTTCTGTGAAGGGGGACAGAACGAGCGAGCAGAAAAAGAGGGTGAAATAGAAAGAAAGAATGTAACAACAGTTTTTAGGCTTCAGGGAGTTTTACTCCCACTGGAAATATCCAGCCATACTAAAGATGCTCGTGCACATGGTGCTGGTACTGCAGGGAACGTTTGGTATGAAGTGTACGTGGTAATCTGGTTCACAAACAAGGAATTTAACAGCCTGTCTTAATTCATTTAATAGTTTTTCCATAATAGTAACACGTTAGTAACACATTACAGTAATGAAATTACTTGTTTTTCAAAAATGAGTAGTGCAAGGCCCTGATCAGACAGAGCCGGTTTTGCAGGTTGACAATGCGAGGCGCACTCAACTGCCTTCTTTTGTCGATGACGCCCGATTGGACAAGAGTCTTTTACAGTTTGCTGCATCTTTTTTTTTAGTATTGTTGCTAGACAAATATTGAATGAGCTTTAGTGTTCAAATACCTGTTTGCAAATACCTTTTGTAGGCTACATATACAGTGTGAATGGATATTTCAGAAAGGGAAATAAGAAGTTTGGTCGCCCATGAACAATAAGAAAAGATACACAGTTCACAGCAGACAACACATAGCCACAACATTAATAACACTAACACTTATCCCGAGAGGACTTCAGTGGAGTTTGGGAACCCGCCTAGCCACTAAATTTAACAACAGTAAATTAAAGGGGCTCTATGTAAAAATCTGAAATTGCTTGTTAACAGCGTCAACGTTAAGTCAACGTCAGTCAGCGTCCTGTTGCTCGCACTACCAACACACACGAGACAGAAAGTGATCGACAGGCGTCATGTTGATTAGCAACATTAGCCAGCTAAAACCACCATATCACTTTATATTTCACATGCATGGCAGTAATGTTAACTGGCCAAACGAAGGTCTCTCCATGAATCGCAGGCCTGGCCGATGTTGATCCTAGTGTTGACTTTTCCTGCTTCAGCCTCCCGACCGTGGTCAGAAGGCACAGGGGAGACACCGTAGATTAGGTCTCCTGGACCGGAGTCGATAACGTTAGGGTATTTGTGAATGTTCAGCGGAAGTTTGAAGCTCCTCAAAACCAACAGGGGTTTCCCATGTCTTTTTTCTCTGCTGCTGAGTGGAGTGACGGGGGTTAACTCCAGAGCGAGTAACGTTATCGACTCCGGTCCAGGAGACCAAAACTACTGTGTCTCCCCTGTTCCTTCTGACCACGGTCGGGAGGCTGAAGCAGGAAAAGTTAACCCTGGATCAACATTTTTCCTTCCATTCATGGAGGGACCTTCGTTTGGTCAGCTAACATTACTGTCAAGCATGTGAAATATAGAGTGATACTGTGGATTTAGCTTGCTAATGTCGCTAACGGTAATCAACATGATGCCTGTCAATCACGTTCAGTCTCATGTGTGTAGGTAGTGCAAGCACAATCGCGAGCAACCGGAAGCTGACTGTCGTTGACTTAACGGCCACAGGTGTCACTGTTAACAAACTACAAACTTCCACTGAACATTCACTGATATCCTCAAAGCTAAACTAACTCTCTTCTGCACCGCTGTTCACTCGTTTTTTCACACACTCGCTGCCGCTCTCTCTCTCTCTTGCTTCATCACTCACGCCACATGCACACACTCTTCGCACTGGCGCTGCTATACTCCCACAACACTAGTTTTCGCCCTGACGTTGGTCACATTCCTGTTTTGCAAGATGGGCCTCACTAAATGTAACTTGGGGTTTTTTTTTGTGCTTCTGTGGAGTTTGTGTTGGAGTTTGAGTTGTGGTGGGGACTGGATGTTTGTTGGCAATAGCAGACTCCATGAATGTTAGCTATGGTTGCACACTGTTAACCGTGAAGGCCCTCACGGGCACGCATGATGTCATACAGTATGCGTTAAAATGGAAAAAAAACGGCCTGCATTCTTCATATTAAAAGCAGATAAAAAAAGATAGAGGAAACCCAGAAAGATGCAGAAGGTCTAATTTTTTAGGTTAGCACACAACCTTTTACACATTGGCTATAAAAAACTATTAAAACACATTTATACGTGTAAGAACTTACATACAGTCCATTTACGCGTCCTTGGGTTTCTTGAAAGGCGCTATATAAGTCCAATTTATTATTATTATTATTATTATTATTATTATAACAAGCAATTTCTGATTCTTGCAGAGAGTCCCTTTAAAGTCATTCAATTGTAAATATCTGAACTGCACTAAATGGCTTTTTACTGAAGTCTCTCATTGTTTCATCAACAGGGTGAGGAAGAAAACAAAAAAATTAGGAAATGTGAAAAACATTGGTTTATTGTTAGTAGATTCTCTGAACTCTATGACATGGCCTATAACCTATTTTGGTTGACCATGCATGTCTCTCGGTCTAGGTCCATGTGCTGTCACTTTGTTATGAATGTAAAACCCCAGTGCCTGGAGATCTCTCGTAGGTTTGTGTCACATACTGGTAAGACAATGTCCTGTCACTCAAGCAGATCTCAGTGTATCTCATAAGAAGTGTTTTCTCCTTCGTTCAATATCCACAAACTTCCTTGCTGTGACAGCTCAACAATGGCTGCAATGGAAGACGCTGGACAGCTCTGTCTGCAGCCATTACCCAAGTGCACAGGTACCTCTGAATTTTTAATGGAACCTGTCTTTCTCTCCCTCCCTCCCTCTCTCTCTCTGTCATAGCAATAACAATAATTGATTTCAGCTTTAAGACCATTGAATGCTTGTCCCCTTTTTACCGCAAGTCCACACATTTCAATTAGCTTAGCAGAGAGTGGTTTTTACCTCGCAGGAATGCATAATAGCAGCCAATAAGAGAGAAAGAGAGAGAGAGAGGAAATGGGAGATGACATTAGTTGGCTGTTAATTAGACAATTACCCAATATGGACACTGTGTGGGGAATCCAGCAGTGCAGTGGCTTTTCAGTGAAAGTGTTACCAACACAGCTGTTTCTCAGTGGAACCGTTCAATTAAAGGTTTGACTCTGGGCTCAGTCAATGCATCATGGGAAGGGATAAAGTTGTAATCCTCAAGCCCCTGCCTGCCTTTGGTTTTTCTGCTTATTCATCTCCACACTGTCCTGATTTTTTGTTTTTACCCTTGTCACTCTAAACCTTGTGGAGTCAGAACACATTCTCATCCCAACTCGTCACATACCAGCGCTTTGTCACGCCCCTTGGCGTTTTATATACAGTAATTACTTATGTTTATATTTATTTTAATTGCACTATTTTATGCCTTAGATTATCATTTTGCTTTTACTTTTACTTATGTGATTTCCCCTTTTATATATACATATTTTATGAGCATTGTTGAAGGAACCTGAGACCAAAGATTTTCATTGCCAATTAATGCTTTGCTTGAATTGACAAATGAGAAATAAAGTTAAAAAAATATATAATATCACTGCCCATCTAGAGCAGGAGTAGATCTAACTATAATTAGCATATTCCATTAACTCCGCCTCCCAGCCCTAACTCCAGCCTCAGTCTGGATCTCATTCACATGAACAGAGGCAGGTAAATAATTCTGTCTTTGGTGATTTGTGCATGTTGAAACTTTTAGGTCTTCATGTTGATTTACCTCCAAAAATGATCTGCTGAGTTACAGACTCTCTTTCCCAATGTAAGTCAATATGAAAAGTATTTTTGGGTCCAGTGGCATCACATGACGGACACAGAAGTTCTAGTATCACCGATTGGCCACTACGAAAAGTTGCTTCAAAGCCCGGAGCTCCTCCTGGGGGGCTTGGTATAGTGGCCGACAGGAGAAAGGAAGGAAGTCATGTGATGTAGTATAAAGAGCGAGAAAGTCTGCTCAGGGAGGACGTCAGGATAGGTCAAACACAGGACTTTCACCCACAAACTCAATATTGACATATCTTAAGTTAAAATTGTTTTTATCTGCTCTAAAGTTAAGCATTTTAACGTGGGGGTCTATGAGGATTGACTTGCCTCAAGGGGCCATTTTAAGAACTGCACTTTCTGGCACTTCCACGTTGGCTTCATATCTTGGCACCGGATGTTGCAAGCATCCATATGTGATAAGTTGGGAGTAAGAACATGTTGGACGAACACATCCCTCAAGCCACACCAAAGATGTATTCATAAAATAAGACAAAACTCATATTAATGGATTTCCTCATTTCTTTTGTCTTTTCTTATTTCCATTTGTGATGAATACATTTTGAGATTTGGCCCTACTTTTGGCATCATGCTTTGGATTGTCTGGCAAATTGTAAGTGTAATGTTGACATGGAGTTCAACAATGAGTTCAACAATGAGTTCTCACTCCCAACTCGTCAAATACCACCATTGGTCAGTGACCCCCGGGATTGGAGACTGACGCACGGGGTACCCCTCTTGCGTTACTTTTGGACGGTCCGGGGACGGCATTTCAAGATGCGTTACATGCATAGTGTCCTTTCAAAATCGTTTTCACAGGAAGTTAGATTTAGGCAACACAACCACTTAGTAAGAATAGGGTTAGGAAACTGTCACAGTTGACGTTAGCTTCACTGACACGGCTTACATGGCTAACGACTCAGGTGACTAGCAACTCGCGTGACTTACCGGATTGACGATAATGATTCACATGACTAATGACTCACGTGACTCACGGGTCCAATGGTTCACACGACTAACGATGTTTGTGACAAAATAAGTCACAAACTCTCTAGCTCTCTCAAGCTATTTATACTACGTCACTTGCTCCGACCGTCGAACAACGCTGCGGGTGGGTTTACATTGCAGTTAGTTGAAAGCCTGGTTCGTCACAAACTGTCTCTAAAGGGTGCCTCCATGCGTTTGTTTCCAATGCCAAGAGGTCCTGCCCGATTGGCGGTGTTTGACCAATTGGGAGTGAGACTGGGTTGGTGAGTTAGCTGCGGGCTATACCTGATCCCCACCTTTTGTATGCTATGTTGGTTTACATTTTGGTGAATATGTGCCATAGAAAAGCCTGCTGCATTAGCTACTAGAGGTCCCTGTGTGCACTGCAACCGTGGGTGTACAAAAAAAAATCACTTAAATACCGTTGACACTGAAATGAACTGTGTTTCATTGGCATTTTGGATCCACCAAAAGACATCCACGCTTCATCAGGAGGCGCATGTTTCATTCATTTTAGGTAAGTAACAACATATGATAATGAATTCTGTCCCTGAGTGTTTTTTCCTGCCTTATTGGCGTCAACTGTCTGCTGGCATCTAAGTGGTGGAGTCTACTTCATAAAAATCTATAATTTAGTATTAATGATGTGGGCAAACTGTGCTATTATCTCCCAGTCCAGCCCATAAAACATAAATCTGTCAGAAGGCTTTGTTTCTTTCTTAGCAAAAATGCCATTCCACCTACTCGAGCGGGTTTTATGTTGGTTATAATGACAGTTGAAGTGGAGGGATGGGGGGGATGAACGAAGGGAAAGCTGCAGCAGCAGGTCTTCATCCAAATTGCAGTCCCAAGATGAGCCTTGAGAGCAGCATGCGGGCATTAGCAGATTGAGCAACACAAATACCTAATGAAAAGCCAATCGTGGCTGCCTGTTCACACTGGCTCTTAGGAAGTTCTTCATTTCACTTTGCTTGACAAATGACAGCTGTCAGTTGGTAATTGTGGAGTTCTGAGTGTGTAAATGGCAGCAAAAGTGTCTTTCCATCCGACCATTTGTATGAGAATCATAGAATGATAGATTTAAATAGAAAAGATAATTGGCTCACTTTGATTGAGAAACCGTGATGCTCATCTGAAGAGGAAATGATTTTGTCAGATAATCGCAGACTATAGAAGAATACAGAGTGGCATATTAATTTGGAGTTGAAGTAAAAATCTCTCTCCACCACAACTTCCCAAATATGTCACATTCATTGACTCTCCAATGTAAGAGGAAGCCAGTTCAATCGGTTTGACCCAGGTAACAGAAGTTCGCCATGTTGGCATCTTATATCCTGTGTGTGTGGCTGTCTGGGAAAACAAGTACGTCATTATCATAATGATTTGTTACCAGCCAACACATCCCCATTTATTCATGCCAGCAAAAATGTTTAGTGTATGAGTTTCAGTCATAAATTGGAATGGAGGATTTGAGCATGACATCAATCATTGCTGTCTGAATGTTTGCTTTACAGACACTGTGTTACTGTCTCCACAGTCGGGTTGTAGAGTCGGCTAGAGCCAGTTTGAAGTGGAGCCATGTGTATTGTGACCTGTAAATCACTAGGTCAATGTTAAATATAATTAAAAAAAAATCAAATAAGCCCATTTGGAGCGGATATATGTCTCAAGGACAGGTGGGGTGATTTTAACATTTCCTGCGCTGATCGGTGATTTTTAATACCAGCCACAATTGTTGATTTTCTCATGTGATTAAACGGTCCAGTGTGTAGGATCCAACGGTCTCTAGCAGTGAGGTGAGGAGACCGCAACTAACTGAAGCTTCTCCTTTGGGCCAAGCGTGTTGGAGAGCTACAGTGGCCAATACGAGTGGTGAAGCAAGAGAGAGAGAGGCGGCGTACGGCCCAAGCAGGAAAAGTTTGGTTTGTCTGTTCTGGGCTACTGTAGAAACATGACGGTGCAACATGGCGGACTCCGTGAAGAGGGGACACGCTCCGCTGTAGATATAAACTGCTCATTCTAAGCTAACAAAAACACAATTCTTATTATCAGCTGATTATACACTAAAGAAAACATTAATATTATATTCCATTTCTGCCAATAGATCCTCCTAAATGTTACAATTGTTAATTGTTAATTGAAGAGCTACTTGTCCTTTTACTTTTTGTCTTCTTCTTCTTGTTATCAACTTAGTGTGAAATTTGATAGTTGGAAAATTGGAAGTCAAATATATTTTTGCTGATCTGATAGAAACATGTTAACACGGACACATAGGCCGATTTGGAACCAATATGACATCAAATGTGTTGTTGTTATGCCAACTACAGGTAGATACCAGTATTCTCTTTTGAGCCCCATTTATTAGCCTATATTTAATTTTACATTGTGTCAAATTGACACCATTAAAGGTATGTTGAATTAGCTATTAGCAGTTCCTGTTTGCAGTGTACCCATGGATGTACAGACAACTATCACTGGATAACTTTGATACTGAAGAAAGAAAGCTGAGTTCTGAAGCTTTTTTTTTTTTTCATTTCTAAACGCATTTATGGACGTTTATTGGCGATGGACATCGGAGATAATCCTCTGGAGGTGTAAATCAAAGTAAAATGTTTCTCTGATTGGCACAATCATAGAGTCATTTCTGAAGTAAATCTATGGCGTGGCACCGGAAACGCTAGAGAGACGATGATCAAACCGTTGAAACTTTCTGCCGTTGGGTTTTCGCAGACGAGGGGGGGCTCATCGCGACAAATCAATTGGTTGTTTGTGCGAAGGCAGTCGGACTCGGCTGCACATTGATTTTACACAGAATGTCACATTCCACCATTAGCCTTGATATCTGTTGTGTTGCGCTGCAGTGATTCGATCAAATAAAGTCACACTAGCTCCCTTGACACTCGATATACGCAGTTCTACAGTGGAGATGAGAGGAGACAAACACAAGGAGCTTTCCTATACAGTCCACACTCGTATAGGTGCCTGAATAATAAAGATTAATTGAGATTCGTTGGAAAAATGTATACACACATACAGTATACAGACTCAAAGACATATTTGCATCTACACACATACATTCATCCTCAGGGTGGGCCACCCTCCCACATGATTCACACTGGTTAAGTGATGCAGGACACCTAACTACAAAGCAAAGACACACACACACACACACACACTCACACTCCTTCATCTCTGCACGTGCTGTGAACCTGTCACTGCATCAGTTGATGGATCGAGTCCCTCATGGGTTCAAAACGCGGGGCTCACCTCTTTCTAAAGCATCAGCACTTCAATCAGACCCTTATTAGTGTGTCCCTGTAAGTGTGTGTATGTGCATGTGTGTGGGAAGCGATGTCTTTCATGATCTTTGCGCATGTGTGTGTGTGTGAGTGGGGGGGAGATATAGGAAAATGTGTGCGTAATGAGGTGGAAATAAGCGTCTTTCAAGAAACTTCCCTCAGTGTGAACTCCCATACATCTTGTTAACTGACAAAGCTTTGAAGACGAGTCTTTTTTAACTTAACACAGCGAGGTGGAGATCACACTCGCTCATGCACATACACTCACACTTGTACAAACACACACACACACGCACATACACACACACACACACACACACAGGCATGCGGACCCTATATAACGCAACGGGTGGGATCAAAACAACAACAACAAGCGAGCAAGTAGGTGAACAAAATTTGACATGAATCGTTCTATCAGACATAGATTTGGGCTGTGCTAACGGAGAGCGATGAAAAGAGTCACTAAAAAGGAGAGGTGAGGGGAAAGTTAGGCAAACAGAGATGAAGATAAAGCTAATGGAAATCTAAGGAGAGACAAGAAAGAGCAATAACATAAAAGCCGGGCAACGGCAAAGCGTGTCGGAGTCATACTCATTAAAACATACATGTGAGATTAGATGTAAAGAAAAAAATCTATGAAACCATAATAATTGGCTCCGGTATGCAAATGCTTAAGCATGCTTTACAATGATTAAAAGTGACAAAATTTGAACTTGTTGCTGCTTAAAACCATGTCAATTCAGAGCCAAATATCCTCCTAAGCCCTATAGGGTGCTGGAATGTGTGGTTCGCCTAGACAGACATACCCAAAATAAATCAAGAATAGCTCCACAACTGCTAGGTCTATATGCATGATCTTGGTCTCTATGGATAGGTAAGACCTCAGAGAATTCATCCCAAGTGTAAGTAACATTGTGACTGTTACTATGCCTGAGTAAATTGTGATGAACCGAAGGAAAAATTTACATTTTTAACCTCGCCTAAAATGTTTTCTAGATTAGACAGTGGATAACACCATTATAGCAATGATACCATGCACAGAGATGACACTGAATTCATTCAGCAACTCCTTGACTACAACTTTGCCAAAGCAGATATAAATAACATAAAGTACATAGATTCTACAAAGGTTTTAGTAAGGGTAGGACTCTTGGATACCCAAAGTGTGCCAAATGGGTTTTCTACCTTTTGAAAGGGAATCTGGGTATAAAATACTACTGATATCCACTACAGGAGGCTATGTGCACACAATGGAGACTTTGGCCATGACATTTACCCTCTGCATCATCACATTCTACCATTGTGCACAGTATAAAATCAATAAAAAACAACTAAATTGTATAATTTTGACTAAGTACACTGCAACAGCATTTTTTGTTAAATAGGCCGACTTTGTATTTTACTTTTAATTCTCAGGAAAGAAAACTGAATAATTCACCCCCCTGGCATGAACTTATGTGAATCTCTGGTATAAACTAGGCTCATATTCAGTTTTCATTCATTCATTCAATCATTTTTTGCCCCTGCTTGAGTATTTCTTTCTTTTAGTACTCTCCAATTCTCTCTTCTTCTCTCACTCACTGAAGGTCCTTTCAGACACAATGCAAAAGAGGCACCAGGAAACCTTTTATTTTCAATGGCTTGGATGTTGATGTGAATGCTATTTATAAGTGGAAAACTCGCAATCACATGAAAATCACATGAAAATCACATGACAACCAAGTGTTTTGCTTGCCTCAAAATAACTTGCATGCTCATGACACAGGTCATTTTATAAAGTTAGATGTTTTGCACCTGTTAGGTTGGGAACATTCTCATTTGTACCAGTGAACTATAATTTTATTATATCATTTCCAGCAGAGCTCCACCCATGTTTTATGTGAACATGTAAGGGAAGCATCTAACCTTTTAAAGGTCCCATATTGTAAAAAGTGAGATTTTCATGTACTTTATATTATAAAGCAGCTTTAAGTGCTTTATAAATACTGTTAAACTATCAAAATGCTCAATATACGGAGAAATACACAGCCTGTATTCAGAAATTGTGCGTTTGAAACAAGCCCTCTGTCCATTTGTGATGTCACAAATATACAATATTTAGACCATTACACAGTTTTAAACGTAAACATTCTAAATGTATCCCAGCTCATTTCCTGTTGCAGTGTATGTACATAACATCAGCTGACAGGAAGTAAACATTGACCCAAACTGTTGCCTAGCAACGCAATTCCGTTGCAATTCCATGGAAATGCGCCAAAACGTAGCATTTCAGACAAAGGGTGAAAACAGGTATATTCAGACAGACATTATGAGGAAAGTAAAGGATATTTTTGAACATTACAGCATGTAAACATGTTCTAGTAGAAACACAAAATACAAGTATGAACCTAACAATGAGCAGGATATGGGACCTTTAAGTGATTTCAGAGTTACAAAGACCAACAAAGGGGACATTTTAAAAAAAAAAGAAAAAATGATGTATTCTTACCTCATACTTTCAGATGGGTTCAGTTTTGAAAACAAAATTGATTTCTTAGCTGGTATCTTAAAGTATAATACATGTCTAAGCTGTCCAGTTAAAAAACAATGCATTTCTAAGAGACGTGTTGACAGCTTTGTTTTGTTCAAGTAATCCATCATTGTTTGGTGTTCAAGAATACTGATAAAATGACTCAGGTCAGAGGAACGTGTCAGGCATGATGTCATAATGACTTTGGATATGTGTGTGTGTGTGTGTGTGTGTGTGTGTGTGTACACGCACAGCAGCATCATCCATACAATTTAACATACAGTTTTGTCAGCTATACACGCTATAACAATAGGGCTCACCCCTTTTTCGCTTGCCCACACACATTTTGATAAACAGTCTCTGCTAACAGGTTTACTAATTATTAGTAACTATAATTTATGTTATTTAACAGTTTATTGCTGCACATATTAAAACATTTTATATACTATATGTAAGTTTTTAATGATTATGAAATGATGTGCAAACCTTTAACAAATTGTTCGTAAAACATCTGTAAACACTACAGAGATAGATGGACCAGATATTTGTTACACTTTGTTAATGGTTAATAATTAGTTTGTAAACCGTTATTGGATAGCTATAATAAAGTTGCAAATAATGATTATATTACCATGTTAAATAGTTTACTAATACTTTGTAAAGCATATGTAAACATTATTTAGTTAGATAGTTAATTGTTTTCTGGTCCATCTATCTATGAAATGTTTATAGATGATTTACAAACGATTTCTTAAAAGTTTACAAATTATTTATTATTCGTTAACAAATTACAGCAAATGTTATAATGTGTGCAACAATAAACTGTTAATAAATACTTTGCTAATGTAATCAGAATGTAATTGTTACCGTTTCCTATCAGCTATGATACAACATAGAATTTATAAAGAAATTATTTCATATCACACAAACTAATGGTCAAATAACAGAAATTACAGCATTGCAAATAATTAGTAAACATTATTAATTATCATTTCATTATTTGTTAACAGTAAAATAACTATTAACTAAGTTTAATTAACTATCAATTTGCCATTTATAAATGATGGTTATTATAAAGTGTTACCTATTCTCCTTATTTAAAATAACAGCTTTGTCTCTTGGTTCATTTCTCCTCGCCTGTCTGATGCATATCTCTCTCTCTCTCTCTCTCTCTCTCTCTCTCTCTGTCTCTCTCTCTCTCTCTCTCTCTCTCTCTCTCTCTCTCTCTCTCTCTCTCTCTCTCACTTAGTCGACTCAAATCAGATCCGCTGTCATCAAACACACACACGCATGCACTCAGACAGTTGGGACTGTCTGCACTCTATTAGCCTGTCTCTTTAGGTCACTTCAATCAAATGGGGGCGAAACATTTTCCTCATCGTCAGCGCTGAAACATGATCACAGGGGAACATAAACCAACACACACACACACACACACACACACACATCCCTGTATATCTACCTTTGTGAGGATACTCATTGGCATAATGCATTCAGTAGCCTAACCCAAAACCTTACTCTAAGCTAAACCTGATTCTAACCTGAACCTTAACCGAGTCTGAACCCTCAAACAGGCCAAAATGTCCACACTTTCCAAAATGTCCTCACTCTGAAGTTCTACAACTCGAATTGGTCCCCACAAAGATAGTTGTACAAGCACAAACAGACACACACAAACACTCCAACATACATAGACCGTCTGTCTCTTCCCCTTTGTCCCTCCCCAACTTAACCTGCATACATCAGTCAACCATCAGCACAGCCACATTGTACAGGAGGATCAAGGAGGTCATCAATCTTTAACCCTCCATTAGATTGAGCATGTTTCACAGTGCAGTGTCCACCACTCCCTCTTCCCCCCCACTCTCAGCCCCCAGCAGATGTGGCGGGTGAGCACCAATTTGTTGTTGTTGTTGTTGTTGATTTCAGGTTGATGAAAAGTCAATGGGGACGTGAAGGCAGTGGAGGGTGAGGGGCGCCTTTAATTTCACCCCTTCGCTCATCCCAGGCGCCAAGGGTGCAGCCGGGGCTTAATTAGAATGCATTTTAAATATTGATGGGGGCTGGTTGTCCCTACTGTAAGGCTGCGCAGTGAAACCGGAGCGCAGGGGAGGAAACTTGATGAGAGCAAACACACAGTCTGACAGCTCTGAACTGACTGGCTTATTCATTAATTAAAATAAGACGGATGGCTGAAAAGAGGGAAGAATGAGAGCGGTTTGACCAACAGATAGATAGATAGATGGATAGATTTGTTAGGGATTATTTCCAGCGATAGATTAATATTCATTTGGTGCTCTAGTGAGTATTTCTGGCAGCAGGACGATGTATGTGGGATTGAGGTCAAATAAAGTACAGCTAAGCATTTATCCAGATCTCATAGAGAACAATTGCTCTGTGTTGGAAAAATGTTGGTTGCCCCTCTCTTGGTTGAAACGCTTAACATTAAGTTTGGCTTTTGAGAAACTCACATACATCTGGGAAATGTTTTTGGAATTTGTTAAAAATGGTGACATTGAAGAGGCGTTAGAGGTGTGAAGTCAGAGTAAAAATGACTGATCTATTGTGAGGAATGTGTGCTGTACTTCGTTATACGTTTGTGACCATGTTCTTTATTTTTTTTTTTTTATTATATATTGATCGATTTATTTTTATATATTTATTTACTTATTTGTATTATTATTTTAGTTATTTCATTATATTTCGATTGTAAACAATTTATATACTTTTAACTTCATGTTTAGCTATTTACTTTCAATTAAGATTTTTTTATAATCATTTTTATATTATAATTGTTTTATGCACTGTTCTGTGTTGTATGTACAATATGTTAAATGTATAAAATCAATAAATATATGTTAAAAAAAACCATAAATAAACTACGGTGTATGTTCATGGTGATGAAGGAACATGTCACCCAGTGGAATAGTGTGGCTCACTGATGTGTTTTAAGAGTTTTTGGACAACAATGGAGCTCTATGACACAGAGAAATAAGATACAACAGGCTTAGGACGCAAACACAATACTCAGCTTAATCTCACAAAGCGTGTAACACACCCGCCAGTCCACCCGAAGAAAGCGTGTCAGTGTCACGTTTTATTTCGCAGATGTGTGAATATTACATGCCTGCATGAAGGTGCACTGTTTTGTAGTGACGGTAGTAATGTAACGTTTGTCATGTGTTGTGTAGTGATGAAAGTCTAACTTCAGAGCTAGTTATGTAGGATATAAAACACAGTTATGGTGGATGGGTCCAACTAACACACGGCTTTCGAGCGGGAGACCGCTTGGAAGTCCTGTGTTTTGTTTTGCAAGTTACGTTAGTGACGTTTGTTACATGTTTCCGTACTGACGTTACGTTGTTTCCGTACGTCTTTTACTTTTTCCATTAACCTAACTAAATGGTTTTCTTGCCTGATCCTAAGTCAGTAACCATGATGTTTCCATTAACTTTCACAAAGTGGTTTTCTTGCCTAAACCTAAATCTTGATGAATCTTGATGCCCATAATCATTTCTACAGTAACGTCCCCGGGAATAAGGTGGATAAGGTGTTCAAAGTGTGAACAATTGGCCCCTGCGTAATTTTTCTGGTGAGGACATTATTTACTACAATTCAGAATAAAGAGCTAATTGGGGTCCGATAAACAAACTCAACATACCATTCCAACACTCCATCTTTCTATGGCCCTCATGCTTATCAGGAGCCTTACATGAAAAAAGTTCCCCTGTGTTTCAAAAAGACATCCATCAAATCAACAGTTGTTCCTGTGTTGCTTTCACAGGATTCTTTGGAAACTCTAGTTCAGATATAAACAACGAGCGTTTCTAAGGGAACATACACACAATCCCAACAGTTTGGCAAATGTCGTCTAGGGAGCACAATTTGCAGGAAGTAAAAAGCAGAGCTGCTGGAGACTTTGAAAGCTTCCAGACCACTCAATGTCACAACTGTTGTAGAAGTAAAGCTTTACTCGAATGTGCCAGGACACGTTTCAGGGGAAAAGACAGCACGGAACGAGACGAGGATAACATATACATATGGACACAGAGAAAGAGCAAAGTGAAGGGCATAACATAATGGCATAAAAACATAAGAGCAAAACAATAAATCAGAGATGCGCTTTGCCATTAAATCACTGTGAAGATTTAATGTCCATAAAATTGCTGAAGCTGAAATCGAGGTAGTGGGGGAGGTGGAGAGGGTAAAATCAAATTCTAAAGAAAAGTTTGGAATGTGGCCAACGCAGAGGAGAAGTGGGGAGAGAAAAAGTGCAGAGGCAAGTGAGAGGGGAAAAAGAAGGTTTTGACAAGTGGCAGGAAGAGAAGGAGAACAGAGGAGGAGGGGAATAAAAGGAAGGACAGTTAGAAGAAGAGACGATAAAAATCTAAAAGAATGGAAGAGAATTAAACTGTGAGAGAAAAGACAGTGAAGGCCAGATTGGGAAACAGTGCCAATTCTGTTTTATAGAGATATTTTTTTTATGTGAAAGGGAAGAATACTTCAGTTTCCAATACAGTGCGTTGTGATATATTTAAGTGTCTGTCCAAAGTGGAAATTCTCCGTTTACCTTGTGCAGGGTCAGCCAGGTTACAGCTACACTGGAGCAGAGAGAAGTTAAGTTGAAGAAAGACTTCTGCCATCTACGGTTGTCATCCTGTCAGTCAAACCTCCACTCAGGTTCATATGAGAACATCAAGTACAAAGCCCGCTGTGACATGCAAAGATGAAACTTTAATGATTCCCACAGGGAAATCAAGATGAAAAACTTCCAACACATTAAAAGCTCATATGGATGAACATATAATAATTAAAAATGATCTAAGGAAATAAAGATGTCAAGGAAAGTGATACCAAGATATGACTTGTAAAAGAAAAAGTCAGTTTGCAGCCATCTGATTTACACAGGTTTTAGTCCAGTCAGTGCCAGAGAACCTGTGCAGAATGCAAAAATAAAACAACCCGATCTCATTCCTAAACGACAGAGTAGGTTGTTTGCCAATGACTGCCAAAATGACGTGATCGTTCTATTTAACATTGTGAAACGGTCGCACATGTCGATTTTAAACAGGTGAACGTTCTATTTAACGTTATAAAACGGTCGCACGTGGCAATTTTAAATGGGGCTGTTCTATTTAACGTTGTGAAACAGTCGCACATGGCAATTTTAAACATGTGACCGTTCTATTTAAGGTTGTGAAACTGTCGCACGTGGCAATTTTAAACATATGACCGTTCTATTTAACGTTGGGAAAATGTTGCAGTTTTAAACACAAGGTTAACATTTTGAAAAGGAACTACTTGGTTAGGTTTAGAATTATATATTATATTAAAATAAGCATGTTTGTTACATAGTACATGATGTTGTGATGAAGTACATGATGTGTCACTTGGTTACGTTAGTTAGTTACGTTAGTTACGTAGTCACGGTAGTCAGGGTAGTTACGGTAGTTACTAAGTTATGGTAATTACTTAGTTACAGTAGTTACGTAGTTTCGTTAATCACATAGTTACATTAGTAACGTATTTAGGGCGGCTGTGGCTCAGAGGTAGCGTAGGTCGTCCACCAATCATAAGGTCAGCGGTTCGATCCCCGCCTCCTACTCCAGTCACATGTCGAAGTGTCCTTGTGCAAGACACTTATCCCCAAATTGCTCCCGAAGGCTGTGCCATCGGTGTGTTAATGAGTATCTAAATTAGATCCTAATGGGCAAGTTGCAGCCTCTGCCATTAGTATGACTGTTTGTGTGAGTGGGTGAATGCTGACATGTAGTGTAAAGCGCATTGAGTGGTCGGAAGAATAGAAAAGCCCCATAAAATGCAAGTCCATTTACTATTTACGTACTAATGTAGTTGTGTACTAACATAGTTGTATATCTAACTTAAAATAACTCAACGTGTTGATTTCTGGTTTCACACGAACAGCAGTCTCCTTGGTGAAAGTCCCGTGTTTGTTTGACCCATCCGTCCGCCCCAACCTCATCAATATCTGGACTTTTTCGCTCTTTACATACCTGACTTCCTCCTTTGCTCCCGTCGTAATTACCACGACCACTAGAGAGGTCAGCGCCTAACAACAAATGTTAATGCGGGTCATAATAAGCAGTGGTAACACTTTATAATAACCATCATTTATAAATGGTAAATTGATAGTTAATTAAACTTATATTACTGTTAACAAATAAGGAAATGATAATAATGTTTACTAATTATTAGTAATGCTAAAATTTATGTTGTTGTATCAGTAGTTTGTGTAATATGAAATAATTAATTTATAAATTATATGTTGTATCATAGCTGATAGGAGACGATAACAATTACATTCTGATTACATTAGTAAAGTATTTATTAACAGTTTATTGTTGTACACATTATAACATTTTGTATACTATATTAAGTAATATAGTTAATCGTTAATTGTATCGTTAATGATAACCAAATTATTTGTAAACTTTAAATAAATAGTTTGTAAAACATATATAAACATTACATATATAGATGGACCAAAAACCAATTATGACAAAAGATTAACTATCTATCTAAATAATGTTTATAGATGCTTTACAAAGTATTTATTAATCATTTAGGTATTATATTAAGGTATCATAATCATCTGTTGCAATCTTATATAAGCTTTCCAAATAATGTTTATAGACGGTTTACAAACCAATATTAACCATTAACGATGTGTTACAAATATCTGATGTTTAAAGATGTTTTACAAACAATTTCTTAAAGGTTTACAAATATTTTCGTAATCATTGACAAATACATATAATATAGTATATAAAATGATATAATGTATGCAACAATAAACTCTTATATAACATGAATTATAGCATTACTAATAATTAGTAAACTTTATTCATTATAATTTCATGGTTTGTTAACACTGAAATGACTATTAACTAATTTTAAATTAGCTATCAATTTACCATTTATAAGTGATGGTTATTGTAAAGTCAAAATCTGTCCAGAACAAGAAAATGTATAGAAGCACAATGCACAGAATTTTTTTTTAAAATGGAGAAAAAAAAGGTGCTGTTAAACCTGCATTGATTTATATTTTGGCCATTTGTGGGCAGAACAACAAGCTATAAACACAATTGACATATGTTATATTATTACTACTGTGTTTTACTATATTGTCATCCATTATCTGTTCATACAGCAGTCTCCACTTATAGGTGCCCACAGGAGGAGTTTTTAATAGACAGTTACATTTATGAACACATAACTGTGCGTTATATAACATTAATTAAATGTTTATATACTGTTTATAAATGATAAATGCTAAATAGGGTAAAAATAAAATGTTACCCTGCAGCATTAATATAACCAAAACAAACAATGGCCTTAACTATGGAAACACAACCCAAGTTGTGACAAACAGCAAATATTATGCTGTCATGATTGGGGCTTCAAGTGATTCATTTCACTTTAAATCCTGAAGATAAAGACATGTTGCATCATCACCAGGGATTTTGTCAGATAATTTACAGATATATTTCACAACATTCAAACTCACTTTTGAGTTCAGGTGCAATGAAAATGAATAATTAGTCTGGCTAATGGTGCCAAATGTTTCCCTCAAGTCAATAATTTTCCTTTCACAGCAACTTGGGTTGCACCCCAAGCAAGCACTAAAACTTATCTGAGGAAACTTTATGGAGATACGATACATCATCATTTGCATATAAACGATTGAATGGGAAGCTCAGTTATTCTCCTAGCCCCCTGGTTGTATTGAGTTTATAGTTTTGAGGTACCAAAGAAGTTGCTACCCAAATGATTTGTACTGTTCAGGTGTCTGATGCAAAGGGAGGCAAAGTTGTGAAGGTGGATGAAATCCATGGAAGGCAAAAAACAGAAGTACAGAGGGGAGCTAAAGTAATCACTACTGAGGCATGTCTGTACTTTCCAAATCTGCCATCTCACAACTCTTTGACTCTGCACCAGAACCATTTTCTGCTTTTTAGAACCTTCTGTGCAATGCCCAGTACAAGTAAAAGGAAAATAATGTCAGAGGACATTCCCTATTGCAGCAATTATTTTTTTTTGATTGTCCTGAAAACTAATCTTGTTCCAATAGAGTTTAAAAAAGAAAACAACAAAGAAGTGAGGACTGAAAGAGAATGATAAGCTGTCTGGAGACAAAAGGAAGGTGCAAATAAAGCGGATGGGAGAAAACTTTAGGACTAACAACATTAAATGTTGACATTTGGACAGTAGAGAGGTGGTGTCCATGAAAGAAACAGTACAATAGAGGAATGCAAGTGATGGAGAAAAAGACATTAGACTGAACAGGGAATCTGATGAATGCGAAAAAACTAATTCTTGAGTCGGGGGGAAATTAAGAAAATGGAAAAAGAGGGTGAAAAGAAGACAACTTTGAAAGGAGGGCAGACAAAAAGAGTTTAACAAAGAAAACAACAAAAAAGGTGAGGAAGAGGATGACTAGCTGTCTAGAGACAAAAGGAGGGTGCAAACAAAGAGGAGGAGAAACCTTTAGAACTAATAACATTAAATGTTGACATTTGGACAGTAGAGAGGTGGTGTCTGGGAAAGAAATAGTCCAAAAGAGGAATGCAAGTGATGCAAGTGGGAGAAAAAGAAAGAAAAAGACATAAACTGAACAAATAATCAGATGAAAACAAATTCTTGAGCGGGTGGAAATTAAGAAAAAGGTAAAAGGAGAGGGTGGAAAGAAGAAAACTTTGAGAGGAGGGCAGACGAAAAGAAAGAACACTTTAAAGGTGAAGGCTGTGGCCTTGACTAATCGTCCATACGGCTCAGTGGCAGCCGAACCACAGGGAGCCGCCTGGTTTGTGTGTGTGTGTGTGTGTGTGTGTGTGTGTGTGTGTGTGTGTGTGTGTGTGTGTGTGTGTGTGTGTGTGTGTGTGTGTGTGTGTGTGAGTGAGTGAGAGTGAGGGAGAGAGATGAATATGCATTGTTTTCTGTCAAACGTCAGGCTGCCAGCAGGTTGCCAGCTTGGCCCATTATAGCCAGGGAAGACAGCTAACACGGATCATGCACAGTTACACACACAAAGGCCACACACACACACACACACACACACACACACACACACACACAGTCGTGTTTTCATAACTTGTGAGGACACTACAATGACTCAATGATTCATTTCCTGGAGACTTAACTTACCTCTAACTGTAACTGCTACTTGCCTGACTCTTTCCCTAACCTTAACCTAAACCTAACCTTACCCTAACCCTAAACCCTAATATATAATGATTTACGTTATGGGGACGTGCATTTTTGTCCCTATTTGGAAGACGAGTCCCCACAAAGTGACTTTGTAAACAGGCTCATGTCCCCGCAACGTGGGTAATCCATGCCCACACTCACACACACACACAGCCGTGTACTTCCATCTTTGTGAGGACACTCATTGACATAATGCATTCCCTAGCCCCTCACCCTAACTTAAACCATCACAACTAAATGCCTGACCCCAACCCTTACCCTAACCTATACCTAATTCTAACCTGCACCTTGAAACCATGTCTGAACCCTCAAACAGGCCTGTGAAGGTCTTTCCGAAGGTGAGGACCGGCCAAAATGTCCTCACTTTCCAAAAATGTCCTTACTCTGAAGGCCAAAACTCAAATTTGGTCCTCATAAAGATAGCTGGACAAGCACTCACATACACACACAAACACAATGATGACTATGACTGCATGTGCACATATTGTGCATACAGAAACATACAGTAGCACCTGTCAAATGACTGATAGTGTTGTTTGCGTAGCACATACACATCTCCCTCTGTGGCCTGTTTCCTTTCTCTGCCCCATTACCCTTTTCTGCCTCCTGCTACTCCGCTTTAAAAAGCCTTCCGTCACAGCCCTCCCTCTTTCCTCACCTCTCTTTTTACTGTTAAAGTGCGGTCCACGGTCCCTTTTAGACATTTACTTGATGACATAAATGTGTTGGCAATCACCAGTCAATTTTTCCATTAAAAAAACGCTTCCAACATGTAGTGTTCATTTTGTCATTTTTTTTCTTTTTTCATTTAGTCGTAGTGCTGTCTGTCCTGGTTAGTTTTTATCATATTTAGTCAACCTCATCCTTTCGTTTAGTTTCCTTATCATTTTTTTATAAAGTCAAATTTTAGTTGACTTAAAGTCGGGACCTTTTAGTTGTGTCTTAGACTAAAATGTCAACAGTTTCATTGACTAAAACTAAATTAAAATAGTTATGGCTTTCTTTGACTTTTAGGCCGTCGGATTATTTTTAACATTCCAGTTTATCTAGTTTAGCCAAAACATCACCTTGATTCTTTCAAAGCCCTGTGGTTGCCATCGTTAACCAGCAGCAACCTCCTGGTCTAAGAAGTGAAGCCAATGCGGAAGTGTCATAAACTTCCATTCTTTCTAATGGCCAGCAGGGGGCGGCTCTTCTGGTTGCAAAAATAAGTCCAATTGTATAGTCTAAGTCTATCAGTCAATGAGAGTCTCTTCTCATTTGATTTATTACCTCAGTAAACATTGTAAACATGAGTTTATGGTCTCAATCGCTAGTTTCAAGTCTTCTTCAATACAGCATGATGTTCATTTAGTAAATTATGGTCCCATTTAGAGTCAAATAGACCATAAAGCAGGGGATGACTACGTCCACTCTTTTATAGTCTATGTTCTTTAACTGAAGTAATTATGAAAAAAGTAATTGTGTGCTGCTAGTGTAGTCCTGATATGGCAGAACCACTGCATTGAGAAAAAAATAATAGTCTCCTCCTTTTTGCAATGAAAATAAAGAGAGATTTTGGTAAAGTTTTTATTTTTGAAACTACATTTTAGTGTCGTCTTTTTGTCAACAACATTACATGTTGATATAGTCACAGTTAGTGTTTGATGACATCAGTGCCGTCTCGCCATTGTCTCATCGTTGTCTTGTCTTAGTCGTGGTAAAAAAAGTAATTGACGAACATATTTAGTCATAGTTTTCATTAAAGGTGCTAAATGCTAGACTGGGCACAGTTGTCAACACGGTGACCCAGTCCTGACAGCACGCCACCCTTCAGCGATGGTTTTCAGCTGTAAACGCCATAGGAAAGTAGTGCAGAGCGGCAGTTGTGAGCCAGCCAGTGGGGCACGCTCACATGCAAGAACATGCACTAAAAAACCCGCGCAGCCGGCCCGGCTATGTCCACAAAGCACAGTGAAGCTCGGATTACAACACACATGGAGGGAGAGTGACTTCATTCTCTGCTCAGGTAGACATCACTCCTCTATGTCTTTACATAGCAAATAGTTGTTTGCTGCTATATTAAAGCTCTGGTTATCGTATAGAGAACCATTAATGAAATTAACACTGGTGCAAGCAACGATAATCTTTAACAAGTGGGACCAACCCAAACATTAGGAGAGCTTTTTGCCAAAAAAAATAAAGAGAGAAATTAAAAGCTCTAAGTCTAAATATATCTGCAGCCATAAAACCATAATGCCTACAATTCGGACTTGCATCATTGTGCTGTTGATCCTCTGGGCATAATATAATTTAATTGTGTTGTATGCAAGGACTCCTATAGAATTTGGGAATTAGAAACTGTTACTACATTAGCTGTCTCAAAACTAACTCTTCTTGCAAGTTAATTTGTTTGATATACTGAAGCAAGGGCCTTGAGGTGCATTCATAAGAGCACAAAGTAAAAATCACAGGGAGTGCAAAACAGAAATTGGTTTGCATTCAGTCTAACCTGAACTCACTTTCTCCTTTTGACTTTATGTATTTCAAGTATCTCCACTGTAAGGTACAAAACTGTGGAATCTTAATTTAATCATTTTCAATAGGAGCTTTTGCAAATGTCAGCGTACAATGTATTCACAACGACAGAAGACAGGGAGCAAGTGCAAAAATGTTCAACCAGTCTCATAGATGGGACTGATAGCCATGACCTCTTGAAGAAGCCTTTAGAGGTTCTGTCCATGTAGCACAACCACTGTTAATCACATAAAATGATACTATGGCAACTGAGAATTCTCAAGTCTGATTCGCTGTAATGTGTGGATTAACTTTTAGTAACCGGACAGCCTATGACACAGATGTGTGTGGATTATCATTCTAGACCAGTATAACCTATTTTCCTTGAAGCCCCCCTCTTTAACATTATAAAGCAGGTTTAAGTGCTATATAGATACTGTTAAACTATCAAAACGCTCAGAAATACACACAGCACTTATTCAGAAATTGTGTGTTTGAAACAAGCCATTAGGATTTCTGTCCATTTGTGATGTCACAAATATACAATATTTAGACCATTACACAGTCTGTCCTGGTTGCAGTGTATGTGAATGTCATCAGCTGACAGGAAGTACACATGGTCTCAAACTGTTGCCTAGCAACGCAATTCCGTTGCAATTCCATTGAAATGCACTAAAACTGAGCGTTTCAGACAGAGGGGAAATACAGGTATATTCAGGCAGAGAGTTCGAGGAAAATAATGTGTTTTTGAACATTACAGCATGTAAACATGTTCAAGTAGAAACACAAAATACAAGTATGAACCTGAAAATTAGCACGATATGGGACCTTTAAGTACGTCTGTTCACACCAGGCATTAGAATGTGTCTCCAGATGCGTTTTGAGTGGCCACTCGTGATCCGACCTCCCTTCCCCGCTCTATGTGCAAATAGATACGCACTAAACACATGGCTAATACAGCATACGTCGTGACGTTATATTACAGGAATGCCAGTAGTAATATTGTGAATTCGGGTACATTTTATTAACATTTTTACAACATCAAAATATAAGGTTATTGGACCTACGCGCCACCGGCACCGCTGCCTTTGCCAGACAACAGCGGGGTACAGCGCTCCAGAAGTCGAGCAGGCAGGCGGGCGGGCAGGTGTTAGCTCCGTGCAAAGCAGCGCAACAAAAATCGCGACACATTTCCGATAGTATGATAATAATGTACTTCCTGTTCCCAGTCTGATAGTCTGTAGATATGTAGCCTATAGACAAAGTATACAGTAGAGCACAGAGGCCGTTTCCATGCTGCGAGGCAGACGAGCGCTCGCCTGTCTGTTCACATGAAGTGCGCAGAGACCCGCTGATCCCAGCGGGACGTCAGTTGAGTAGGCAGTCCTTAATGTGGTACAGGACACATTTGCGTACACACTGCTAAAAGAATGTGGCCACATGTGGCCCAGACAACCTCTGAATGTGGTCTGATCATCACCCTTAAAAAGAAAAGAAAAAATACAAATCCTCAAACTATGTCCTTAATTTGAATAAGGTGATTCAGTGTATTAAATTAGTCAACTTTCTTTCATGAATATAACTCGTCGGTTTCGCCAACACACCCCGACCTCTGCCCTAAGCAGACTTTCTCGCTCTTTATTCTACGTCAGTTGCTCTGACTAATAATGCCGCAGATGGGTTTACAGTGGAGTTAGATAAAAGCGCGGTGAAGCTCATACAGACGCTAAAGGGTTCCTCGGTGCATCGGTATCGGACGCCTAGGGCCACTAACCCAGAGGCGGTATTTGATGAGCACAAAAGCCAAAACTTTTGAAACTGTTTGTTGCTAGGTTGCCTAGCAATTCTATGGTAGGGGAACTCTGTTTTATGATATTTAAAACACAAATGCAAGATCATTTTGAGGGCAAACCTATATATATATTTCAGTTCTGAATATGAGCCTTTCGGAATACTTTTCGAGACGTGGCTCAGGGAAAAGGCAACAACGACTACATAAATAAACAGACTGAGATTCGTGTTCCTCTCCTGTGCGCAGCATCCGTCACAGTCTTGACAGAAAACCAGCGGATTATGATGGAAATGAGTGACAGGAATGTTCTCGGTGAAGACAGGAGACTGAAAAGAAAATGTGTGCCTTGTCGTCTGGAAGTATTGCCCCCTTCTTCTTCTCCTAGGCCCCCCAACAGATAATGGATTTGACTGTACTATTTTGCTGGAATGAAAGGATGGTGTGACAGTTTCCGTTTCCCCCTGAGGAGAATATATAATCTCCAGGCATGAATTTACATTAGTCTTGTCATCTGATAGAAGAGGCGTTTATTGTAGGGCAAATCTGCATGAAAGCCTCTTATAATGGGATCTCCGGTTAGGTCACATAACTACGTAGTCTTTCATGTGTCTTACAATGAGGAGCACGGCTGAACTCCATATCAAACACCTGCTGATAAAGCTATGTTTCTTCTTCCTGCATGTTAGCGCTTAACACCTTATGAGTTACTTCAACACACCTAATTACGGAAGCCTTGAAATGCAAGTGAGAAAAAAAAAAAAACCTGGTGATCCTTAAGTCTGATCTAAATTGTTTTATCTCCTGTGTTCATGACTTAAAAAAAGGTTTTGCTAGGATAATTTACTTTTTGATCATGTGTTAAACAGGTGAAAGGCAATAAAGTGTTTTTTGTTGTAATACTGATTTTGGCCATAAGAGGATGAAGAACACCACTACCCCATGTTCTAGATGGGATTAAAAGCATTCATGTTTACTTCCAGGTGAGTTTTAATTTACATACCTTGCCTTAATATGTGTACCTGGTGTTTAGAGTGCATGAAGAAATTAAAACTAACCTAGAACAAAACCTATTTAGAACACGGGGTAGTGCTGCACCTTTCACTTTCTTTTTTCAGGATAATTTTCTGTTTTCATCTATGAAAAAATAAGGTAACTTGGAAAAATTATCCTGGCAAACCTTTTTTTTCTTTTTCCCCACCTGTTTCACATATTTTTTTCTTAAGGAACTTGGAAAGATCATTCGGGCAAAACCCTTTTTTTCACCTCTTCTTAAGTCATAAAAACATTTTTTGTTTCACTTGCCTCTCAGGGCTTCCATAGCTCAATCTCATAACATGAAGAAAAAGGGGTTTTATGAATACTTACTACCTAAACTGCCATAAAATTATCTCCAGCTACACTAATAGTAGCCGTTCAAACCTCTCAAAAATCTGTCTATCGTACTTTAAAGGTGCTAAATATGAGATTGGAAGCATTTCCATTGCCTCCGCACGGTTCTCAACATGGTGACGACTGAGCTGGCGGCTCGTAGCTATCGGTACGAACAGCAAAGATTATAGAAACAAAGAGACGAAATTCCTGTGTTTTTTTGACAACAGCCGCTGCCGCTATTTTGGACTAAAAACACTTATTATGTTTATAATATTTTATTATTCAACGCAGGCCATTTAGGTAGAATATGACAATAGAATACAAATAATTTAGTTTTACTTTTGTCCGGCACTTTTAAGGCGTTTTACTGGTGTCCGGTAGTCATTTTCAGTCCAAAATGGCGGAAGCGTAGTTTTGCTGCTGGGCGCTGATTGAAATTGCAATTGAACAAACGATTGACTTTCACCTCTTGGCAATATACGTTCTTTGCTAACAGCGCTAAACGTGAAAACAACGGCAACACTGTTTGACAGAGCTAAGAGTGTTAACCTGGGGGGGGGGAAACTGGTTGGTCGTGCTACGCTTCCGTAACAGTGCCATCAGTAGGGACGGCGTTATCCGCTATAACCGCTGTATAAGAGCAGTGTAGAGCAGCGGCCATGAGTTAGCCAGTGGCGCTCACGCTTAACTTGTACAAGGATGATAGAAATGAATAGTAAAAAATGTTGATGAAGCCGTTTACATGATTGCATCAATGTGACACCATTTCAGTCTTAATTGTACTGTATGTCATATTGTAAATCGTCACATCATATCATAAAATGTGACACAACTGCCTTATGTGTTTCAAGAATAAAACATGAAGATAACCAAAATGGACAGCCAAGTGTGTAATGGCACCTTTCAAATCCGAGGCTGCCGATTTACCAACATACAGTATCAGTCCTACTGCCTTCAGACGGCTGCAGGGGTTTAATGAACTGAAGGAGAAGCTTTTCATACATTATTAAACCAGCTGTGGACAACATTAACTGTGAGAACCACTTACAGTCATTTATAGATAAATGCAGATACATTTACTGATGTTCCTGCTTTCAGCACATTAAACATTTTTTATGCCAATTTAAACACATCTTACTTGTTAAGCATTACTCTGTCATTGCTGCACATTTTCTCCAAGTATTTCCCCTTTTGACAAAACCATCAGATTGGCAGTAGATTGACGTGTCAGAGATAACTTTACTTCCACTCCGCATTTTTTGTCCTAGTCATGCTGACCCATCTGCAATGGCTCTATGGCCCCCAGCTGGGGCCCACCCCACAGTTTGACAACCCCCTAAATTGTGAGAAGACATATCATGGGCAAGTTTAAGCAAACAATGCTTGGGCTTAAAAGTGTATTGCTCTATATTCTCTATCTATTTTTTTGTCATATACATCTTTGTGACCTCATATAAGTAGGTTCCTTACATCTTAACCCTTATTTGAACCCACATCTCCACAATGTATCTGTACAACCTTTTCCCTACAGTAACACAGACACTTTACACTATGTAAAAATGCATTGAGTGTGAGAGATTTGAGCCAAGGGAATGATTATTCGAAAGGATTAGATTTGAATTCACTATGTAAAATAACACTTGTGAGCTTTAAAACAACTTCTGCTTCTGTTGCAGGGGGAAGGAAAGGCTTATATGGGGGAAAGTGTCGGATTTTAACCCACGAAAATTGCACAGAGCACAGCGCACGTCTTTGCCCAGCGAGCCACTGGGGTGTCTCTACATAATACGATTTGACTGCTGAAATCCATATGAAGGGAAGGAATATAAAGAGAGTGAATGGGGGATTGTGGCAGGCAGTTTTTGTGCGAGGAGAATGGATAATCTATAGGCATGGATTTACATTCATCTCCTCTTCTGTGGAGCTGACTTGGCACAGAAAACGCACGACTTATGAAGACATCAGCTATGCAGCTTTCAGTCAAACTGTATGGGGATGAATCTCAGTGTGTGTGTGTGTGTGTGTGTGTGTGTGTGTGTGTGTGTGATTGAAAAAGACAAATTTAATGATGAAGACATCAATCATGATTTGGTTAGTCAACATCCATGCAGATTAACTGTGACTGTGTGTGCATGAGTGCGTGTGCGAGGCTCTTGTGCCTTACTGTACATTAAATGTGAAAAAAACACACATTATGGAAGTTTATGATACATATTATAGCATTCACATACATTATATATGAATGTCATTATGTGTTTGGAACTGTCAGTAAGGCTGAGCTTTGCATACTGATGACAGTGCTCCTGCTTCAACAGAATACAGTATATGCTTACTTAGCTCCACACTAAGAAAGCTTATTTTTCTCTCTAAAGATTAAGGCAATAATTTGCATCTTAATCCCCCCGTAACATGTAGTCAAAAGCATATAAGCAGTGGAACAGTGAGTGGTCAGGGGTCTTCAAATGCAGCAAAAGTGCTTACATGGCTTGTGTGAATATTAATTGCACTTTTGCTGGAGTCCTGGAAGTTTGATAAGAGGTTGAAAACATTCTTTGCTTTCTCTCAACCAAAGCTGGATCCTACTGTTACTGTGCATGCCATACTAGAATATCAAAAGCATCAAAGGGCGGGTTAAACTTAATCCTACCAGAGGTCTACTTATCGTCAGGCGCTTTACTCTATCGTTCAAATTTTTCATGATTCTGTCACTCAATTTGTTCCCAATGACTTATTGTAATTGTCCCTTTTTAATATTTTAATTGGTGTTTTTAAAAAAAAAAAATGGGGATTCTAGGGGACCCCAGTCAAAAGCATCCAATTCCACATATGCAGCTTTAACTGATGGACCTATTTATTGAGTTCACATATGCCATGGCTGTGGTCGAAAAGTATTTTTTGCCTAAGATGGTTCCTAACGGAGTGAAATGACCCGGAAGTATCTGAGTAGCAGCCATGATAAGAGCTGTTTGAATCCTCCAAATGGTAAGGAAAGGTGCTTCAATGCTTCCTTTATTACCATAATCATAATAATATAATAATATATTAGACTTATATAGCGCTTTTTAGGGATCTCAAAGACACTTAACATATTCGGGGGGAAAACGGTGTGAGACAGACAGGAGACGAACGACAAAAACAGGCGACATACACAGGCACACTCACATACATACACACGGACTGATGGGTAGGGGGAGGGAGGGGGCTACGGGTAAGCAGATGAGAAAAGATGTGTTTTGAGGCGGGAATGGAATATGGTGAGGGAATCGGAGTCCTTACTACCATCCTTACTACCATCCTTGTGGATTCAATGAGCACAATTGTATTAATGTGTGATGATGTTAGTCCCCATAGTAGCCAAACTAGAGACCTAGGGCATTTAGAGGATGTATAGATTGACAATACGGAGGTTTCTGAGCAGTTTCCAGAACAGAAGCGCTCGCAATCCAATCACCGAAAAAAGTAATTCTTGCAGAAATCTCCAAATGTCAAAAGTTTTTGATCCCAAATCAAAGCATGTTTTTTTCTATGGGTGTTTTTCAAGGTCTCGGTGTCTTAACGTGGTAATGTGGCGGGATTATTGATAATTTTTTATCAATTCTTGAGTGGTAAAAAATTGTTAAATTTAGCACCAAATCTGTGTAACAAATGGTATCAACCCAAAAAATAGATATAAATGAGCACGGGAATGGCCATCAAATACTTCTATCATAATGTTCTAAGCACTTTCACAATCATTTGTAATTAATCCATCCATTTATTAATTAATTAATTAATTAATATTTATTTCTTATTTATGACTAGAAGATCTTGACACACAGTGCTGAGCTGCATCTCAAATTAATCTTCAGGTTCCCAGCTTTCAGATGATGTACTCCACTTCTATGTGACATACAGTATACTGATGACTTTTTATTTACCCCTGAACATCCCCTGTAAAAAGAAGGCGGAATAGTAAGGGGTTAAACACTCACTGCTGAGTAAATATAAGCTGCTGGCCTACAATCAAGGTTTGAATAGTCTACATATACAGAGTAAATATTGCGAAGCATATACGCTCTACCAAATGGATGTAATTCTCTTTTGTAAAGCACTAGAATGTTCAGGGGATAATTATGATCATTCATGTGGGGAGTTTTGACACATTGCCTCTGCAGTTGATCATTCTATACCGGAGCACAGTCATTGCAGAGTAAACAGAGCCTTAATGTATGCATCTAATATATTGAAAGACATGCTCGCTAGCTTTTTAGTAAATTAGAAACCATGTCGTCGTCTGGGTCTGCAGCAGGGAGCCAGAGCTGAAATTACATTACAAAACAAACGGAACTTGGTTTTACACATCATCATATTAAAGCACCGCACAGAATCTGGACTTTACTCTTGTTGCTTTCATCCTAACGTCAGGAAGTGATGTAGAACTCGATACCTCATGGAGCACTTTTGATGCTTCTAGTGAGAAATGAATGAACGTGTTGTTTGTTTAGTGAAGAGCCAGGTTTCTGCAGTAAAAAATTAACCTTTCAATTTCCACACATACATTTCTGGGTCCATAAATTCAATCTGGCAGTTTAATACGACATGCTATTGAACCTATTCCTGTAAATGAGATTTTAAAGGAGGGTTTTTAAACCCTTGTGAATGGAATTATTACATCAGACTTCGAGTCTGACTTGAAAAGGTAAATCTGCAAAGCTGGATCGGCTAATGAGACGGCTGGCTCATGCACGGCTAATCGATCTGCACTTCTGGGTTTGAATTCCATCTTTGTCATCTGGTCTAGGCCTAGGTGATCATTCCTCATTACCTTAAGGGGATAACCAAAGCCTCATCTAAGTAAGCAGCTAGTTATCCAAGGGTAAAATTCAGTTACCAATACAAGTTACATCCAAAAAGCAGGCAGAAGTGTAAATCTCCTTCATGAAGAGGAAAACTCACAATAGAAAATGAGGGGACTTATTAAACCTGGTTGCAGTGCTATAGTATAAAGTACATGAATGTCCTGTTTGCAGAAAAAGTCAAGTTAAGTCAATTTAATTTGCATTGCCCAAAATCACAAATCACAATTTTGCCTCAGGGGGCTTAACAATGTGTATAGGATACGACACTCTCTGTCCTTTACAGTGCGACCCTCTCATTGGATAAGAAAAAACTTAACCAAAAAAAAACCTTTTAATAGAGAAAAAAATGTTAGAAACATCAGGAAGAGCAACAGAGGAGGGATCTCCCTTCCAGGATGGACAGACGTGCAATAGATGTTGTGCGTACGGAGTAACAACATAATGAAAATACAACATAGACAATCCATATGACAAAAAATAATACATATAATGTGAACATATGTGAAAAGGTGGATCCAGGAGGATGTCAAGCAGCTTCCCGGTGTCGCCAAACCGATAGAGCCAGAGCTACACAACCTCCTCTCCACGCCAGATAGATAGAGCAAGAGCAACACGACCTCCTCTCCACGCCAAACAGGTAGAACCAGATCAACACGACCTCCTCTCCACGCCAACCAGACAGAGCCCGAGCAACACGACTTCCTCTCCACGCCAGATAGGTAAAGCCAGAGCAACACGACCTCCTCTCCACCATGGAGCCTAGAGAGAGGACCAGATTTTAGTTTTTAATTCACAAGAAGAAAGCCTTTAAAAGGTACACAGTCCGTAAAAATACAGGCCAATGTACCGTGTTAATATGAAGATATTTTCTGTATCAATATTACGCATCGATTTAACTTGTTTAAAGCAACTATTGAATGCACTTTTATGAATTTATGTTTACAAGAGGGGGGAAATACCTAAAGAAGAAAAAATAAACATGTTCAATTATATATATTATGGTGGATTTATTTGATCATGTTGCTGTAGCCTCACAGCTGTTCAAATAGTTATTTTATCACATTAGAACATTACATTAGTGTGATGACTAATGTATTTTAGAATTGTTTTAGAGTGGAAGAAAATAATATATATTTACCAGAAAATGTAGGCATATACTTACTATAGAATTGGACATTTCGTAAAAACGGGAAAGGCTCTAGGGGAGAGTGGTGTAAGATGAGCCAGTGGGTAAGTTGACCCACCCCCTGTATCTAGGCAACTGTGCATATGTTTTGTCATGTGACCATAAATTCAGGAAGTACCCATCATTTCTATCTTGCTGTGATGAAGTGAAGCACATGGGAGAAGTGGTAAGTACTTTTTTACACCAAAAACTGTTTCTGCATGTCAGGAATAATGACTGTTAGTTCAAAGCAAATTTATCCAGGTCTTAAAATATATATTATACATGTTGGTGAATTACTAAGGTATAAAATCATGTGAATCACTTTGCTAAAGATTAGCCTGAATTGCTAAGCTAGGCCATTTTTTCCAAAATGGTAGCTATGGGGCAAAGTGAGCCAAAGGCTATGGGGTAAATTGAGCCACTGGCTCAACTTACCCCACCATAAGGCATTTAAGTTCAGTTAAGTCTCTGAAGTATAAAAGGGTATTACAGTTGAGTGTTACACAACTTGGTTTGATTTTTTACATGTTACCCTTTATAGAAAAGGTATAATGCCAAGAATCTACAAGAGGAAAACCAACTGGGGCTCAAGATAAAGGAAGTAAGAACAGTTGGTTACAGTGGAACAGCAGAGGCAAAGAAGGTCTTCACAGAGGAGGTAGAGAAGGAGCTTGCAGACCATATCAAGAAGCTGGCTGAACAGTTCCATGGCCTTATTCCAAAGAAATGCTGTGAACTGGCATTGGAATTGGCAGAAAGAAACAACATTCCTGTCCCCAAGAACTGGAAAGAGAAGTGTTTAGCAGGTATACCTAGGTTGTGCAGCAAATTATGTCACTCAGTAGGTTAGTACAGACAAACTTATCTTATGTAGTACAGTGACATGATAAAATGAATAATAGCCCACTTTTTTTAGGTCGAGATTGGTTCAAGAATTTTATGGCACGCCACCATCTCTCCTGCCGTATGCCTGAAGCGACATCTTTGGGAAGGGCTACAGCCTTCAATAAGACTACAGTTGGGGAGTTCTTTGACAATCTAACTAAAGTGATGGACAGGTGACAGAATTCATGTATTTGCCTGCATTAATAACTATGACAACTACATACAACAGTTAAGTACACTTACAACAAACTGGCAAGAGTTTACTAGGGTATCTACAAAGTATAAAGACTGTTTACTTACTATATAAGGCTTAACTATTCTGATTCTCATCATTGTTTTCTTTTTGTTTTACAGGCATAAATTCCCCCCAAACATGATTTATAATGTTGATGAAACAGGTGTGACTACAGTGCAGACACCAAAGCAGGTAGTGGCAGAAAAAGGAAAGAAGCAAGTGGGCGCCATCACGTCTGCTGAAAGAGGAGAGCTTGTGACTGTGGTCTGTGCAGTCAGTGCAACTGGGAATGCAGTCCCTCCCATGTTTATCTTCCCAAGGGTTAGATACAAAGACCACTTCATTACAGGAGCACCTCCAGGATCAATTGGTACCTCCACCAGATCTGGCTGGATCAATGAAGACACCTTTGCTGAGTTCCTTGAACATCTGGTTGACCACATCAAGTGCTCCCCTGAGCAGCCAATGCTGCTAATCCTTGATAACCATGAGGCCCACGTTTCACTGAGGGCACTGGATATAGCAAAAAGGAAGGGCATTGTTATGCTCACAATACCACCCCACACATCCCATCGCTTGCAACCTTTAGACAAGACTGTTTATGGTCCATTTAAGACCTATTACAACCGAGCTCTTGATGGTTGGATGAGATCCAACCCAGGCAAAACAGCCAGCATATATGAAATCCCTGGCTGTGTGAATGAGGCGTTCATGTCAGCAATGATGCCACGAAATATCTGTTCTGGATTCAGGTCCACGGGGATTTTCCCTTTCAACAGAGATATTTTCTCTGATGCGGAGTTTGAGCCATCCATGGTGTCTGACAGGCCTAACCCTGAGCTGCAGCCAGCAGCTCCAGATGATGCATCAACCTCCATCCCTGCTGAGCTGACCACACCATGCCTCACACATGCATGTGCTTCACCAAGTGACACAGATTCACACCCCAACCACACTGGACATGTGTCTCCTACTGAAATTCTACCCTTACCCAAAATTCAGCAGCCCAGGAAACAAACAAACCGAAAGCGTGCGAAGACAAGAATCCTGACCGATACACCTGAAAAGCAGGCAATTGAAAGGGCTCATGAAGAGCGGAAAAATAAACAGAAAGGGAAAAAGGAAAGTACCATCCAAGAACAAGGAAAGCTGAAGAGGAAACAAACCAAGACGAAAATCACAGCGTACAGTAGCTCTGAGGAGAGTGATGTTCCCATCCCATTTGATGACACTTCTGAGCATGAGAGTTCTAATGATGACAGAAGTGAATCAGACATCTCAGATCTGTTAGTTGGTGACTTTGTCATAGTAAACTTTGCATCCAAAGGCAGGAGCTACCATTACATTGGCTTGGTTGAGAGCCTGGAGGGCAATGAAGTGAGTGCAAGATTTCTCAGAAGAATCCGGGGGAGCGCTGGACGTGAGAAGCCCACCTTTGCATTCAAGGAAAAGGATGAGGCATCTTTTCTGCTGAGTGATGTGCTGAAGAAGCTACCTCAACCTCAAAAGGCTGGAGGAACTGCAAGGAGGGAGCAACAGTTCATATTCCCCTGCAACCTTGACAACTGGAATGTTGAATGACGTTGAATGATGTTTTGATTGTTCAATGGTCTTGAAACTCACAGGTGGTTTGTTAACACAAGTTCAAAACTGTGAAACTGTTTGTTATGCTGAGGTTTAAACTTAAAAACTCAGATGTTCAGTTTACCCCACGATGGCTCAACTTACCCACTGACTCGGATCAACTTACCCCTTACCTGGGGCAAGTTGAGCCACAGGAGCACTTTTTTTTGGAAGGTCATTTTTTACAGACAGCTTTGTGATAGATACATGCTGATCATTTCATTTGATAGGAAACATCCTGAAATAAAGGTTCATGTTTTCATTTGACGTCTGTCTCATTTTTCCTAACCTCGAGGACAGCATAAGTAAAAATTGGCTCATCTTACCCCACTCTCCCCTATATAGAGCCAGAGTCTTGTTTGTCAATTCTGGGCTACTGTAGAAACATGGTGGAGCAACATGACGGACTCCATGAAGAGGACCCGCTCTCTACACTCTAAGAATAATATCCGTAGAAAAACAGACAATGTCCTGGCAGTTAAGCTAACGGACATTTTCTTCATTTACAGGATGTCCTCCGTACCGAGCCAAATAGCAGGCCCAACCTTTAGATTCTGGAGGGAAAACAGACGCTAACGCTAGCATTTGTACGTTAACTATCGATCTTAGCGGACCACCTGAAGCTAAAACTGGGGCTAACTCTACCTGACGTGCACTGAAGTCTAAAATAGAAGCATTGGTAAACCGTAAATTACAATACCAAACTTGTAAAATAAGTCAGCAAAACAGCTTTCCAACTAAAATGGTACTGAGCCAACGTTAAGTCCTTGACATAAATCATTTTGGACATTCATTTTTGATTTTTTTACTTCAAACTTTTGCGCTAGCGGAGGTTCGTGTTCCCACAATGCAATGCGTAGTTAAAAATAAGGGTAAAACTCCTTCATAGTAACACGGCCCATATTTTTACAGACTTTTCTTAGAGTGTATGAAGATATTAAGGGCTCTTTCTAAGCTAACAAAAACACAAAGATTCTTAGTTTCAGGTGATTGTACACTAATGAAAACATAGTTCTGAATATCATATTCCAAGAGATCCCCCAAAATGTTACACGCTGTACCTTTAACAGACAAACATAATCTTCTCAACCAACTCCCGATAAGGATGTGAGTCTATCTATCTATCTATCTTGCTAGTTAGTTGTAGATTAAAGTCTGAAAAAGAAAGAACACCAATCAATCATCAACCGTCAGTGTTAGCATGGAGCATCAGCTAGCCAAAAGTCTTAATTGTCTTGTCTATTTTGCCATTATGTGTTGGGGTTACATGCCCAACAAGGCATTTGATGCCAGAATATTTGATGCTAACCAAGAGAAACTGTCATTTATGCTTCCATTAGTTTTTGGCACTTTCTTAATCCGTCCATTTGTCCCCTCCTTTGTGCTGTTCCTCCTGCTTCTCTAGCTGTCAGTCGATACAAATGATTAATAAAAGTTAACCGACCCCCACATCATCTCTCGCTGTTCTGTCCCCCTTGAATTTATGGTATAAAAGCACCTTTAGGCCTCAAGTCTGAAGCAGTGTGTGTACTTGATCTCAAAATTGCATCTATAAGGGACTGAAGGCATCGATCTGTCAAACAATGAATAATGCTGCCTGTCATTTAGAGTCGCTCATTTATCAGATATGCTTTTCAATATAGTATCTGTATGTATGTACTGTGTAGGCCATACATGTCTGGATTCTACACCCATGACACAAGTAGGCTATGTAACTGATGCATAGGCCTACGTAATTATGCATTTAAGTGTAATTGTGTTTGCACGTGTGGTTCATATTGTATAACCTTCTCACATTTGCCATGGGTGTGTGTGTGTGTTTTATAAGTTTCATGGTCCTTCATGTATTATAATATATATTACCATTAGACTGCTGTATGGGCCAGCGGTAAAACATTCATTGGCCCTCATTATGTTATAGGCATTGTTGGTGTTCCAGACTAACATTCACCAATGTGCTTCTCTTCCTCGTTCCAGGAATCAGTACACATACTGTGTGTGACTGGAAAAGTCTGTTCTACTTGGCGGAACAGAAGCTTATACTTAAGTCCAGTGGTGGACTCAAAAAAAAACAAAAAAAAAATTATAAGGGCACCAGCTGCATGCAATGGGACACTAGTGTGCAGAAAGTTTTCTAGCATGTAGGGCAGCCTATATGGGACTACATTGTGTTTTTTTCAATTTTAAGGGCACCCTTGAGGGCACTCTATCATGTTTTTATGGGAACCCTTAACCATCGGAATCATGTTTTCTCTATTTAATGGCACCCTAGAGGGTATGCGTCACGTTTCTTCTGCTGGAATGGCATCTTCAAGGGCACTGCATCACGTTTTCTTGACTGGAAGGACACCCTAGAGGGCACTTCATCATGTTTTCTTGACTGGAATGGCATCTTCGAGGGCACTGCATCACATTTTCTTGACTGGAAGGGCACCCTAGAGGGCACTTCATCACGTTGTCTTGACTGGAA
Source organism: Sebastes fasciatus (assembly GCF_043250625.1). Classification (NCBI taxonomy): domain Eukaryota; kingdom Metazoa; phylum Chordata; class Actinopteri; order Perciformes; family Sebastidae; genus Sebastes; species Sebastes fasciatus. Next base: position 5,050,272 of record NC_133804.1, read on the forward strand.
GGGCACCCTAGAGGGCCCTTCATCACGTTTTCTTGACTGGAAGGGTACCCTAGGGGGCCCTTCATCACCTTTTCTTGACTGGAAGGGCACCCTAGAGGGCCCTTCATCACGTTTTCTCGACTGGAAGGGCACCCTAGAGGGCACTTCATCACATTTTCTCGACTGGAAGGGCACCCGACAGGGCACTTGTTTTCTCCATTTGAGGCCACCCTTAAATTAGGGCCTAGAGGCCTCACATTGTCAGGGTCTTATTTTGTAGTCTCTACTTTCATTCGTTTTTGATTTCCCTATCTTGTCTTTATTTTTATCTTGCTTGCCACATGCTTGTACTGCAGGTCTGATAAAGAAATGATGACAGAAAGACAGATGTTTGTGTGTAGAGTGCATATTCATTACACTTATAACACCACTGCTTGAGTTTAGGTTTAATATGCCTTTGTAGTAGCTGAATAGATCAAAGTTAACTTTCTTAAACTAAACAGCTTGTCTACACAGGAGCTGTTTCAGCTGCCGTTTCCAGTCATCCGTCTCACGAGTGCCTGACGGAGCAGATACACTTCATTTGAATCAATACAGCTATCTAATCAAGCTGCTGGTGGCTCAAGTTTCATGTGTGCTATACAAGCATAACCGCAACCTGAAGCATTTGTTTTAGTCTATTGTGTTGTCCGTTGCCAAAACACAGGTGAACTACACTCATAACTGTGTCTGAACGCATCCTATGTAGACACTGATGGGAGACTGAAGCTGCTGCTGCTGAGCTACTGATGTGCTGCTTTTACTATGTAGACATTGTGTTCCTTCCACCCAGTAACACAAATCACACAGGGCAGCAAGCTGAATGTTATAGACCGTTTACTGCAAGTTAAGCTTTGTTTTCATGCTGAACAATTACAGTTTTTCTCATTCGCTGTGGCTCAATTCTTGAATGTTTTTTCAAAACAATAAACTCAAATCCCTGAACAATTAGTTTGTCGTTCAAAACAGATTTGAATTTCTCATTCATTCAAGCAAGTTTTGCACGTGTTTTGGCAAACGTACAAAAGAGTAAGTATTCAAAAAATGCATTTAAATCCACGGCCTGATGTCAACATTTACATGGATCCCTAAATAAATCGACCAAAAACGGGTCACAACAAATTTTTGCCGGCTGAGCCCCCGACCAGATAACCTGGCCATGATGTACATTTACATATTTAAATGAAATAAATATATCACTGACCTTTTGACCCCAGACTTCATCCTCTAACCTCAGCATGTTTGCTGATGCAGGAAGCATCTCTCTCATAGTTGCACTTCCTTTTCATAATTAATAATCTTACAAGGGGTTGGTTGTGTCCCTGTTCCTGTGTGTGCACACAAGTTTTGTTGCATTTGTGTGTGTGTGTGTGTGTGTGTGTGTGTAGCATGATTTTAAATGGCAGAGGTCAACAAGGTCACTGAGCCTCATTTTTCTAATTAATAAGTTATGTGGAGAAGTCAACAACCAAACTGACATTGCAGTTTGCAGTGAAACCCATCAAATGGAGACAATTTGCATGAAGGCGTGGCTGTTTAAAAATGCATAAGAATTAAAAATGTAACACAGTAATAAGCAGACAGGATGAGTGCCCTTGCATAAAGTACCACAAGGGCACGGGTAATAAGAAAAGTGTAATAATAATCTGCTCACAGTCCACAGACTCAAAACTAGAATAACTACAACAACAACAACAAAATGTATCACACACACGTACAATTTAAAAATCTCTGAATTGGTGACTCACACTGGTATCATCAAAATATATTATTTTGAATATCTTTATACAATAATATATGAGAATATATAGTTTAGTTTCTGCGCTTGCGCTCCAGCCTCGGTCTGGGTCTCATTCACATGAACGGAGGAAGGGAAGTAACTCTGGATTCAGCTATTACTTCATTTTACAACTTTAAGAACGTCATTTTTTATATAAGGGCTATTTAGAGTGTTTGTACTGGGGAGTTTATTCACCTCAAAAAAATTATCTGCTGAGTTACAGACGTCTCTTTCCCAATGTAAGTCTATGGGAAAAAGTATTTTTGGGTCCAATGGCGGACGTGGCGGACACGGAAGTTGCAGTACCGCCGTTTGGCCACTACGAAAGTTGGGATCGACGACCAGCGCACTTCCTGGGGGCTTGATTGAATATAGTTCGATAATATATAAAACGGTGGATTTTACGGAGCCCCGGAAGGGACATGGAGGGAAAAAAAGAAAAGAAAGAAAAAAAAGAAGAAAAAAAATAACTTTTATGAGCCTTTGTTTTTTTTTTTTTTAAATGAAAGCAGTTGTTTCTCACAAAATGTACCCAAATCTCCCTTTCCCTACATTGTATTTATATTATTATATTATATAGTATTATATTTCCAGTCCCTATTGCAGCTACAACAAAGACTAGTTTTATAAGCGAATGCTGCCACATTATCATCAACACAATGACATAATGCATTAGTCATTTTTCGTCATATTGTCTCACCACTCTAAACAATAACTGGATATGCTTGCAACAATTCTACTAGCTGTTATATAATTTACATATTTAATATCCCATTGTAAGTAACTGCATTTTAACATATCAGTCTCAGCAGACAGATAAAATTACTCTCTCTCTCTCTCTCTCTCTCTCTCTCTCTCTGTCTCTCTGTCTCTCTATCTTTCTCTCACACACATACACACAAACACACACACCTACACACACAGGCTAATCAGTAATCCCCTCCTCTCCCAGAGCGGTCATTCTGCTTGCTGCTGTCTATCTCCTGGACACAGAGATTACAGCAGGTCCAATTGTCCTCTCTGCTTAATGCCCTTGCACTTGGCTACGTTCTGGTTATACCTCGAATGAACCGCATGTAGACAAAATGAGATTCAGTGTAGGGTGGTTTAAACAGCCTCAACTCTAATTTTACAGACTGAAATTTGAAAAAGTCAGTTTGAGAGACAATAAAATCCGACTTTGTAAAAAAAAAAAATACAGTGGATTTTATAGTAATGATTATGGATAAATTGGCATTTTAAGAATGTCGGTTAATGGTTACATGGTCAGAGGGTAAAGCAATAACAATGAAACAAGTCAATTTCAAGAGCCAGGAAGTTGTGAATTCATCTAGGGGCTCATTTGGATGTTATTGGGAACATAAGCACTTCTGAAAAGACAATTATGTGAGAATATCTGAGAAAGTTAGAATGATACTAAAGAGTGAATGTAAAAGAATGCAGAATGCATGCACATACTAAGGCCCTGTTCAGACCTGGTATTAAGATGCATCCTCAGTGATCAGATCACAAGTGGACAGCTTTAAGTACGTCTGTTCACACCTGGTATTAGAATGCGTCTCCACATGTGTCTCGAGTGCCCACTTGAGATCAGATCTCACTTCCCCGCTCTATATGCAAACAAACATGCAGTAAACACACGGCTAATACAGCAGCCGTTGTGATGTAATACAACAGCAATGTCAGTAGTAACATCCTACATATTTGTGAATTCGGGTACATTTTATTAACATTTTATTAACATTTTTATAACATCAAAATATAAGGTTATTGGACCAATGGACCTCCGCGCCGCTGGCACCGCTGGCACCGCTGGCACCGCTGGCACCGCTGGCACCACTGGCACCGCTGCCTTTGCCAGACAACAGCGGAGTACAGAGCTTCAGAGAGCCGAGGAGGAGAGAGAGCAAGCAGGTGGTCGGGTGGGCGGGTGTCAGCTCCGCGCAAAGCAGCGGAACAAAAACACAGACACATCTCCGACAGTATGATAATAATGCACTTACTGTTCTGATAGTCTGTAGACTATGTAGCCTATAGATAAGGTATATTTAAATAAAATGTAATAAAAAACATTTTTTTGTAAAAAAACACAATAAAAAGGAGAAGAAAATAGCACATCCTCACATTTTAAAAGCTGCAACATGAGAATGTTTGCTTGAAAAATCTATTTAAATTTCCAAGTCCTATTGATCACCTAATAATGACTGCTATATATCTGAACATATCATTTACAGGTATATTAACATGTATTGTGTTATAGTCATAACTGAAAATAGGTCATTTTCTGTCGTATTTACAAAAGTTACTGGTTTAAACAAACAGCATCAGAAAACTTGAATGAATAAAGATTGAATAAGATTGTTGTCTCTTGTTAGTTGCTGTATAAAACTCCACCACTGAGTAGCATCTATACGTTTATAAAAGCTTAACGAAACTGAAATGAACCAGATTTTTGTTGACTTGCTTGGCTAGTAAAAATGATCCCTTTAACCCTCTTCTTTCTGTTTTTTTTCCTTCATTCTTCCCTTTTTGTCTACCTGCCTGTCTTTCTGATGACAAAAGCTGAACCAAAGGCCTGTCTCACACTATACACTATGAGTACAGTTTAAATTACAGAATTAAAGATTAACAAGGAAAGCCTTGTTTGAATTATTTATCAGTCGGACGTGCACCTATATGTGTGTGAGTGTGGGAGGTTAGGTTCAGCTATACATGTGGAGGGCAGCTCTAAGTGAACGTGTGTTGAATGTTTGACTGCTCTTACATGGATCAGTTGGTAATCATACACCCATGTGTCACAGTCAAGAAGTTATAATTACCAGCCGCGACAGAGACACTGGTATTGTGTTCACCTTGTGACTCTGTGTGTGTGTGTGTGTGTGTGTGTGTGTGTGTGTGTATCACCATGGTGAAATATGGTCCTGGAGACACCTACTGTAGTGGGAACTGGCACAGAAGAGGTTTTGAGTATTTTGTGAGGTGTTAATATTTCTGTCTGTCTGTCTGTGGACAGATTTTTTCAAAACAATAATGTTACAACGGTGCAAGATGCAGTCACAAAACTTTACAGGTGTGTAGTTGAGATCAAAATGAAGGCTGAGTTTAGAGATGGGTATTGGGGTCGATTGCGTTAATGCATTAAAGAAATTAGTGGCGTTATAACAAATTTGTGTTAATGCATTATTATTGCGTTATTTGACAGCCCTACTTCCATCTATTATCCGTAACCATTTATCCTATTCAGGGTCGCGGGGAGGCTGGAGCCGATCTCAACTGCCAGTGGGCGAAGACGGGGTACACTCTGGACAGGTCGCCAGACTATAACAGGGGTTGACAGAGTCAACAATTAACCTAACTTGCGTGTCTTTGGACTGTGGGAGGAAACCTGAGTACCCAGAGTAAACCCATGTGAACACAGGGAGATCATGCAAACTCCACACAGAAGGGCCCCGAGACGGATTCGAACCTGCGACCCTCTTGCTGTGAGGCGACAGTGCTAACCACTGCATCACCGTGCAGCCCACAGCCCTACTTATTATATTTATAATATTTTCTTGTTCATCACAAGGCCATTTCCGAAAATATGGCAATAGGATAGAATTTTTTTTTTTACTTTTGTATGGCACTTTTTAGGTGGACATTTTGCTGGCGTCCGGTAGTCACTTTCAGTCCAAAATGGCGGAAGCGTAGCTAAGCATCTCTAGTTAACATATGTATTTGCATGTTTAGAAAATGTTTAATCAACTAATGGCTCCAAAACGAAAAATAGTTGTGCAATAAAAATTAAGTTTAAAGGGTAGCATAACAAAGTATTTTAGTAAAATATATTTGCCACATTCTTCTCCAATTAACCTTAACCAGTTTACCTCCAGGACTGGATTTTACTGTCAGGGAAAATAAGTCTAAAATATTTATAAGTGTACTTTCCTAACAAATTAGGCCAGACCTTGATGCTTAAGTTCTACTACTGGTAATGATTTAGCATTAAAATGTAAATGGCCTCTCATTAACTGGATAAGGCCAGGAGGGCGCAGGCTTGGGATATCATCCACAAAGTATATCATTGCTATTAGCTACCCTAGATTTATTTTTTCCTTGTAGGAATAAACTAACAAAACTTTCATAGTGGTACTGACTCTGTAAGTAATAAATCAACACAAAGTCGAGCTTATAACACACATTTTTACCCTAGCTAGCCAGGCTCTGTCCAAAGTGAAAAACACACACATGCCAACACCTCTAAAGATCACTAAGTAACATGTATCTGTACAGATGAATGGATTTTTAGATGCTTCGGTATAGGCATATTTTTAAACTTTGAACAGAGCCAGCTAGCTGTTTCCCCCTGCTCCCAGTCTTTATGCTATGCTAGGCTAACCACATCCTGACCAGTTGGCTAACCACATTCTGACCAGTGTTGGCAACTATTTTCGATGGAAAACAGCTAGATGTCGCTACAACTCATCCCAAATCAGCAGCCAGGAACAACTTGACCAGTTCTCAATAGCCGAGCCCGAGACCAAGACAAGTCCACGTCTAACAAGGCACGAGTCCAAGACAAGTGCAAGACTTCAAAAAAGTGGTTTCAAGACCGGACTCAAGACCGAGACCGGACTCGAGTACTACAGCCCTGCGTGCTCGGCTCATGATTGGCTCGAGCCCCCCTGATCATTGTTTTGCAGACTCGGGCTCATGGATGTGTAAAGAGAACTGGACACAGCGTTGTAGGCGGGCGCCTGTTCAATCCTTTGAGAGTTGCTCAGTGGCGCATGAAGCCAAAATGGCTCGACCGCCGCGTGATAAAAAAACGTGGATCTTACGGTGATCATCTGCATCCATTGGGCCCATAGAGCGTAGCGTTTCTTTTAACTCCGCCTCCAGCCTCGGTCTGGTTCTCATACACATGAACGGAGGAAGGGAAATAAGCTATTAGTGCATTTTACAACTCTTAGGACCTAATGATTTAAGTAAGGGCTAATCAAGTGTTCGTACTGGGAAGTTGATTTACCAAAAAAAAAATAAAAAATCTGCCGACGTCTCATTCCCAATGTAAGTTTATGGGGAAAAGTATTTTTGGGCCCAATGGCATCACGTGATGGACACGGAAGTTATAGTACCACCGTTTGACCACTACAAAGATTTGCTTCACAGCCTCATGGCGCTCTTCCTGGGGGCTTGGTCTGGTTCCAAATGACGTTAAAAGAAAGGAAGTGGACATCTTTATATACAGTCTATAGTTTCAATAATAACGTCAGTAAGGTTTGTGCCACAGCAGTTAAAATAAAGACCCAAGCCAATTTGGCATTGTATTAATTCAAGCGTGACAACGGTATCATTTTCCACCACACAATGGCTTTGTATAATTCCTCCTCCTCTGAAGCAAAGGTGACTGAGCTCTGGTTGCACACGACTGTGAGTTTAGGGGTGTGTGTGTGTGTGTGTGTGTGTGTGTGTGTGTGTGTGTGTGTGTGTGTGTGGGAGTGTGTTTATGTGTCACATGTGCTATGTGATCTCTGCTTGCCAAGCCAGGGTCAGTGGCATCAATAAATACGCTGCAAAGATTATAGAGCACGGAGAGGGACACGCACACACACACACACACTGAGGGAGGGTGGTTGAGGGAATATGAGAGAGAAACCATGTGAGTAGTATCAGTTTGCAGTGCTCTTCAGCCTCAGGGTATGTGTGTGTGTGTGTATGTAGCCTTGAGTACACGTGTGTTAAAGACCTATACAATGTCAACAGGGTTAAGACGCATTAACCACACGCGGAATCTTTTCTTCTTCTACAGAGGCTGATGATAAGCCGCTTAATTGGACACAACACTGCTTCTATGTTTTACTTGCATGGATTTATTTATATGGTAACTTAATGCCTCGAGGATGCTGGCGTGTGTGTGGTCCTCGCATCCAGCGTGCGCATGTGTACGTGCACGGTTTTGTGAGCACAGATGAACTTGGAGTGGCTGGCTGGTAATAGTGTGGATTAACTGTTCAGCCACCTGTGGATATATCCTGGTGTCTCTTACACTGACAGACGATGCCTCAGTTAAAGTCCCACGTTTTGAACGCCTGCTGCTGCAAGTCCAGGAAGACGGGGAGTGTTTGCAACAGACCAAAAAAGGAGACATTGTTATGCGTCATTAATTACAATATGGAATAAGTGGCAAAAGTACATCATTTATTTTAATATCGATGGGAAAAGTTGCAGATTTTGAAAAGAAAGGAGGATAAAGAGTATAAAACTGTGGGTATCCATTTCATAACTGGTTGAGAGTGGCGTGTTTGATTCATTTTAATAAAGGGTGTCCATATTGTGTATTATGTTCATTTCATCACGCGACCTTACAGTACGACCCCTTCTCGAGATACGGTATGTTCTTCTTTTGGTCTCGTTTGATAGCAATTATGTAGATTAAAGTATATAAACTGTGAGGCGCGCCTCCTCAAGGTGGCCACGGAAGAGTTGAAGGGGTGGTGCGCAGAGATAGAGACGCGATGCAAATACACTGTGAGGTGAAAGGGACAAGTGCATGCCAGTGTTGGCGCTGATTACATTTCACATGGATATCATCTTTGATGCCCATAAACACCCATAAATCTGCTTAAAAATCATAGAAACAGACTAAAAACTAGAAGCTAAGTAGCAAAGAAACTGGTAACAAGGTGGCTTGAATGTAGCAAACACTTAGCGGTAGCTGAGATTACGATCTGGCAGTGTGGAGACGGCGGAGTATTTGAAGAAGCTTGATTATGGTGATGAGATGCAGCTGATGGTTCTGCCCTGACTCTGGCACACCTGTAGGCAACCACACACACACACACACACACACACACACACACACACACGGTAACAGAGTGACATCAGGTTAATGAGGAATGAAGTTGACGTCCCAGGGGGCAGATGTAACAGACAGGATGTGATCCCAGGACTCTGAGCTTTATACATTGTTATACGACCCGCTTCGTACGTCATTGTAGTATAATGATTACTGCTAGAATTTCTCATTTGCATACGACCACACATTGCTAAAATTGACTTAGTGCTGCAAATGTGATGGATTTTGATCTCACGGGATCTATCGGGGTAACGGGCTTTCGGTCCAATGGGACATTTTTGGGTTTCAGAATAATGGGCCGTTAGAACAAGGGGGGGGGGGGGGGTCCCCCTTTTGAGCCTACTCTGAGCAACAAGTCGCTAAAAGGGGAAAATCGCCAAGTGCAGCAAAAAAGTTGACAACACTGTGTGTGCGTGTGACATCCCACAATAAAAACATGATATTCCATACACACTGTTGTTGAAAGATAGCTGAATAGGAATCCATTGGTACCAACCATGTCATACTAGCTTGTCGAGAAGGAGGCTAAATAACGCTCCAAACTTACGCTCAATTTTGGCGAGAAAAAATTGGCATGTCCATTTTCAAAGGGGTCCCTTGACCTCTGACCGCAAGATATGTGAATGGAAATGGATTCTATGTGTACCCACGAGTCTCCCCTTTACAGACATGCCCATTTGCAGTTTTGGTCAAGTCATAGTCAAGTCAGCACACTGACACACTGACAGCTGTTGTTGCCTGCTGGGCTGCAGTTTGCCTTGTTATGATTTGAGCATATTTCTTTATGCTAAATGCAGTACCTGTGAGGGTTTCTGGACAATATTTGTCATTGTTTTGTGATGTTAATTGATTTCCAATAATAAATATATATATACATTTGCATAAAGCAGCATATTTGTCCACTCCCATGTTGATAAGAGTATTAAATACTTGACAAATCTCCCTTTTAGGTACAATTTGAACAGATAAAATATGAGCGATTCATTTGTGATTCATCGAGATTGATCACGGACTAAGAATAATAATAATGTTGATTTATCCTAGGAGGGCCGCCCATAACGGGTCTGACTATTACCACTCACCCTTAGAAATTGTTAACTTTAGTCAAAAAAAGTATAGCTTTTATGATGTTATCCAGCTAACTTGATGGATTTGCTCCCAAACACTCCTCAAACCTGTGAATTCAAGATGAGTGCTTAACATCAGAGTTGTCAGACGGTTGTTATATTGATGCCTTTTGTCATGAATTGTTGCCCTAAAGATTTACGTGGGGTGCATCTCGGTAGCAGTGTTATACCCCTAAGATAACTGGCAGGCCTCAGGTCCTGGTGATTCTTCATAGTAGTAGACATGATTGGAAGATGAATGAAGTTTATCGGAGAATGCATATAGGGGCACTTTCATGGGAGTTGTCCTCTCCACTTTACTCATTGATTTAATAACATTTGAGAAACTTGTTTAACATAAATTGCAATTGCATTCAAGCATAAAGAGATCATCAAGTTTAAATAAATAATGAGAGGTTATTATTAAAGATGCCTTTGAATTAGTCATCGAATCTATTTCTGTACGTTTAGCTTTTTAATATCTTCAAATATGTGATCTGGGGCCAAACCATTTTCACTGCTTCCTACGCCCCATGTTTGAAATGATAACTGTTTTCAACTCTAACAGATCTGGTGGCTTATTTAAGACCCACAGTGTTGAAAGGGTAAGCAATTACTACTAGAGGGTTTGCGACTGTGGTGCTCAGTGATGCATTGTGGCTGGCACATTTATATACTTCCATACAAACAAGCACATTTACATACATTAACACGATCACATGGATAAAGGGGGGTTTCATTTAACATGTATCACTGATTATATTAATTAACAGGGTGGAGCATGAGGTGCATTCATGTACATTAAATTACCAAATTAATGGGATTTAAAGGTTGTTCAGATACATTTTTTGTTACGTTTGTTGAAATTCTCATTACATCCCGACATAAATCAAATGCTCTGATAAAAAAAAAAAAAAAAAGTGGAAAAAAATACAGTATCTGTGGCTTTCCAGCACGTACTCATCCCAAATCGTCACATACTGACGCTTTGTCAGACCCCTCTGCTTCACTTTTTGGTCGCAGTAAACACATGCTTAATGTTGAAAATTAAACAAAAACACATGGAGACCGCTTTTTGTGTCCCATATGTTACATTTCACTCTCCAATCAGCTGTTCATTTGTGTCCCGTGGTCTAGCGATGCACCGATACCACTTCTTTTTCAGACCGAGTACAATTACAAGTACTCACATTTGGGTACTTCCCGATATCGAGTACCGATACGAGTCCTTCTCTGTGCCAAAAGTCCATACGAGGCGGTGCGCCGCGACCGGCTCTAGGTCGGCTTGGAAAGGCTCGGGGCGAAGGTGCTTCCCGGGGCCGTGGCCAAATTGTGTGCCCGGGGCGGACTGTCCTTTGTTCGCCCCAAGCGTGTCATGCCCCCAGGGCGGGGCTCGGCCCACGTATAAGGCGCCAATTGCTTGTTTTTTTTGTTGGTATATATTCTGTTACACGTGTACGGGTGGCACTGTAAATAAAGCACAATTTCTCAAAACTGGGCAATGTTTCCCTAGTCTGCCTCCTACTCTTTAAGCCACTTTGGTCTGACTTCCTAACATTTGGTGGCAGTGGTGGGATCCAGGCCAGTAGGAGGCAGTGAAGAAAATGTCAACAAGACAAAAGAAACCTCCAGTAACTGAGTGTCTCCCGGAAGTGTCCCACAATGTCAGTGATCAGCAGGGGGCAGCAGGTGGCTAACCCCAAGAAACTATGGCTGAGCTGTCAAGAGTTCTGCGCTGCCTGATGCAACAGCAGGACCATGATGTCAGGACAGAGCTGGAGCTCAAGCATCAGGAGGAGAGGTGGAAGGGAATCCAGCACCAGTTTGCCCAGCTTCAACTTAAAGTGCTTTATAAATACCGTTAAACTATCAAAACGCTCAATATACGGAGAAACACAAACAGCCCGTATTCAGAAATTGTGCGTTTGAAACAAGCCGTTAGGATTTCTGTCCATTTGTGATGTCACAAATATACAATATTTAGACCATTTCACGGTTTTAAACGTAAACATTCTAAATGTGTCCCAGTTTATGTCCTGTTGTAGCGTATGTGAATAACATCAGCTGACAGGAAGTAACCATGGACCCAACCTGTTGTCTAGCAATGCAATTCCGTTGCAATTCCCTTGAAATGCACTAAAACAGAGCGTTTCAGACAGAGGGTAAATACAGGTATATTCAGGCCAACAGTATGAGGAAAATAACGTTTTTTTTTTAACATTACAGCATGTAAACATGTTCTAGTAGAAACACAAAATACAAGTATGAACCTGAAAATGAGCACAATATGGGACCTTTAAGCACGACTTTTTAAAGGTGATCATTGAGTCATTTGGGGGTTCATCCTCTGAGAACCACGAATGTTAGGTGTCAAACTGACAGAAGCGCTTTGCCAATACCAAGCTGCTAGCGTAGCAAACAGCAGACACATGGAGCCTCAGGGAATTAGATCTCATGTAACTCGAAAACACACGTCAAAGTTACTGATGGAACGTTCTCAAGCTGAACAGGAATACATTTTAAAAGGTTGTAATTGCAACTGTTAAACTGTCATACGTTGTCAGTCCTATTAAGAAAAGCTTTGTCAATCAGTTTGACAAACAGTGGAAGATAAAAAATTCTTCAGTCAAAAGAAGTGACAATCAATCAAAATATAAAGTAAGAGTGGGCCGTGTGTCCAAAAAGTGTTATTTATATATATATATTATGAAGGCTACTGAAAACGTTAACATAAAAGCTGACAATCTGTCACTTTTTATTTATCTTGAGTCAACTTACCGTCACAATATATACACCACAAATGTCCTATTTACCAATTTAACAGTATTCTCCAAATATCTATTTTGACTATTGCCTTTAGAGGCTTTTATGTTATTGGAAATTTGAGTTTAATATAACACAGTACATACACTTTCCAGCCCATTAAACATAACCTTTATTTACATTTTTATATAATTGTACACATATCTGCACGTTCTTCATGTTGACCCTGTTCAAAGGCTTTTAGACCCTGCAGCCATGTTCTCGCTACAGCGATGCTGTAACATGAAAGAGCCCTGAAGGAACACACATACCCATACGGTATATAACATGACATGTAATCAAAGCAACAGAAGCATTTTGCTACGCACAGTGAGACCTTATCGCCCTCATCATGAAAAGGGTTTCGGTTTTGCATTACAAACAGTTTTGCACGTGGCGCCCATTCAAAGCAAACTATAACCTCTTATATCTGAGCCAGGATACTGGCATCATATGAAACTACAGAAACCTAAGGAATCCATTGGTACCAACCGTGTCAATTATGCTAAATGTTTGGCGAGGAAAAACTGACATGGCCATTTTCAAAGGGGTTTTTACCATGTTATGGTTTGAGCATATTTTTAATGCTAAATGCAGAACCCGTGATGGGTTTCTGGACAATATTTATCTTATATTTGATTTCCAATAATAAATATATAAATACATAAAGCATAAAGCACGCATATTTGTCCACTTACATGTTGATAAGAGAATTATATACTTGATAAATCTCCATTTAAGGTACATTTTGAATAAAAAATATGTGATTAATTCAATTGCGATTAACTGTGGACAATCATTAGTTTAATTGTGATTAAATATTTGAATCGATTGACAGCCCCTAATTAGATTACAATCAATTAATTTATCCATTCATTATTGCCTTATAACCCCCATTAAAGTACCTTCATTTAGTCATTATGAAAGCTAGAGTTTTTTGTTATATTTGTTGAAATTCTCATTAAATCCCGGCAGCAATCAATAAATCAAATGATCTGACCAAAAAAAAGACAAAAAATCTTGTATCTGTGGTGGTTGCAGGGCTGTAATTATCCCATCTAATCATTTAATTCGGTCCAAATAAATTGACTGGAAGGCCTACCTGCCTGCGTGCACTCTGCCCGTGCACTCATTGCGTGTCACCGGAGTCTAACCCAAGCTGCTAGCTTGACAGCTGTGAGTACTAACAACAGCTAAGTTTCCTTGTTTACGTTCATTATGATCATTTTTGGCTTTGGAGGGAGGCCTGAAGGGATGGACTGTCAGTGTTTTGCTGACTTGGCGACTTTCTCGCTAGGTTTAGGGACTTTTGGAGCTAGTGCTGCTAGCTACTTTCATTGGAAAATAGTTGGCAACACTGGGCTGGGTTTTGGCCTGATCTTGTTTGTTTCTCACTTACTAACCTCAGCTTTAATGGGTAAATAAATGGAATTTTAAGGTTAAAAAACATTCAGTTTCAGTGTTCAGAAGACACATTTTTGCTTCAAACTCTTGCATTTTTCCTTGCGTTGCAGTATTTCCTACAGTAAGTTTAATTTAATCCTGTAACCAGTTCAGATGGCAGTTCCCTGTGGACGGAAGGGAAGTGAACTCACCACCAGATGCATTAAATTCTCTTGAGGATTAGGGACCAATACACCATCATCATATCCAATATCCTGCCTGGATGCTCACACCCAATAGTCATGTCAGGTCGTTGTGCACGTGCGCACACACACACACACACACACACACACACAGTTATTCCCTCTCTTGCACATAGACAGCTACCTTTAGCCCGAAGCATTTCAGAATGTTTAAGTGAGTTTGCCTGTCAATGATCCTGTTCAATAAACATTCTATTTTGAAGAACACTGCGACATGTTGCAATATTTATTCGACATTACCTTACAAACACATGTTTAATTCATCCATCAATATGATTGCTTCAAAATCAGTGCTTGTCTTGTATATTAACAACCACCAATGTATTCCTATCCAAAAGTTGGAATGTGTAACGTTCTTCCCTTTTGCCATGAGCGCATGGTTCATGTTAGTTTGGAAATTGCATGCCCACAAAGCATGAATCTTTAATGGACACACGTACACAAATGAACACACCTGTGCCCCGAAGCCTTACTGAATCATTCCATCACTCCTCATCTGCGCACGTTGGCAACATGTTGTCAAAAAAAGATTAATTTATATGTGTAGAAAGCCAAGCATCTTTAATAGCTCGGCACAGGCGCTGATTTTAAATGGGAACTTGTGATTTTCTGACTAAATTGACATGAAGACAGTGAACGCAGCATGTAACATGGATAACATTTAACAGAGCCGACGGGCATAATAACACAGCTGGACCTGACTGGAATGTGTTGCTTTGTATTATAAAGCAAGTTATTTTATGCAGAGGAAGAAAGAAAGGCACCAAAGAACAAAGACTGGTGATGAACATTTAAGAGCAAATAATCCCCAACTGACAATCAACAACTTAAACCAGGAAAATGAAAAGAAACCCCTGTTCATCTGTTATTTACCTTTGAGAAAACCTTGACATTTTGGGATGAAAAAAAGCCGCCCACACATGATCAGCGGTGAAACTGCTCTGCGCTAGCTGTGCCATTGTTTTCCTATGGGGAGAGCGGTGGTGCCCAACTAGGCTCAAAGTTCCAGTTATTTCAATTTTGACCTCGGTTACTACTGACATTTCAAAGCGCATCCAATGAGATAACAGCTGTATGTGACGTAGCAACTTTTTGATGATGTATACCTGTGCTGTACTTTGCCTCTGCAAGTGTCTGCGCTATGCTCTGCCCCCTGAAGGCCCGGACACACCGAGCCAACATCAAAGAAATAGCGGCGATGAAGGCCGACTGTTACGTCGCCTTAAGTCGCCTTTATCTTAGCCGACAACTTGCATTTGAACACACTGCACATGACTACAGCCGATGGCCAGTTAGCACATATACGTTCTGCATCTGCATGAGAGGAAATATCTCCCCACGCCAGCAGGCGGCGGTAGTCTGTATTCATCATTCGAAGAGGGAAACCAGAAGACTTTAAGGCTGCGGACAAAGAGTACAGAAGCAGAGACGAATCTCCAGTGTATTTCTGAACAGCCGCTGCCGCCATTATGGATGCTTACTATATTTATAATATTTAATTGTTCAATATAGGGCATTTCTGTAGAATATGACGATATAATAGAATCATTTTTGTTTTACTTTTGTACGGCACTTTTTAGGTGGATGTTTTCCTGCCATCCGGTAGTCGCTTTCAGTCCAAAATGGCGGAAATGTAGCTTCGCTGCTGGGCGCTGATGTTGCAATGGAACGAACAGTTGACTCTCAGTTCTTGGCAATATACGTTCTTTGCTGCGGATATACAGGCAGTTGTTATGATACATACATGAAACAAAGCAGCGTTTGCCGACCATTTTCACACCACTCTTACTCACTCTAACTAAGTAGTTTTGTTGCCGTAGCCTAACCAAGTCGATCTATTCCTAAACCTAACTAAGTAGTTTTGTTGCCTAAGCCTAAACAAGTCGACCTATTCCTAAACCTAACTAAGTAGTTTTATTTTGAAAAGACTGGAGGGGAAATTGATACGAGCATCACGTGTTGCAGGGCATTCGTAGGAAAACGCATGGAAAATATGTTGTTGAAAGTCGTGCTGAGCGTCACAATAAAAAAGGAAATTTGTGTCTGTGTACACGAGTCAAATAGATTACATTTTGTGACTATTTCACAAACTTTTACAGTGGCTGTGTTTTGCCGTTGTTCACCATGTGTGCGGTTTTATACTTGCTACATTCTTCTTCTGGTCTTCATAAATACGTTGGTTTTCAGATGTCGGTTTGCTTTGAAAGGAAGTGATTGGGTCAGGGTTCCAACTAGCTGCAGCAAAAGTTGAGCAGGGGGTCACATTTTTGCCTGACTACACAGTGTGTTTTTGGCAGAACTGTCCATGAAAGCAAGCCTGGCAACAGTCTATCCGAACACAGCTTAAGGTACAGCGGGAGAGACACGGTGAGAGACAATGAGAAAGACAGGGAGAGGGAGGAGTGAATGGGAACAAAGAGTAAAGTGAAAGTGATGGAAAGAGAGGTGGGAAAGGTTGACGGACTGACTAAGAGAGAATGCAGATAGAGAGAGGAATGAACAGAGGGGAGAATACGTTTCAGGGGGGTTCAACTTTCTGTCACCTCAAATGGAGATAAATGATTACCCCGCGATGGGTGAAAATGAATGGATGGATAGCAAACCGAGAGACAGAGAGAGGGGGGAGTGAGTGCAGGAGATAACTAAATGGATGGACAGGGGTTAAATGGATGATGGAAGTGAAGTAAAAAGGCAGGCAGTGACGGATGGGTTGAAGGTAGCAGGGAGGAAGAAGATGACTTGTTCTGCATGTAAATGAGGTCGGTGTCATATATTTATGCTACGACAGGATATGAGTGGGTGCTAGTGCAACAGAGGGCATTCGGAGATGTGTTGAGTATACTCACCTCTTTCTCTGGGCCCTAACACAGCAGTGATGAGTAAGCCTCTAGCAATGATCTGCTCAGGGTTTGTGGGTATCTCTTTTGTAGCAAAACTTTTTTTTTTTTAATGCTAAATGCAGTACCTGTGAGGGTTTCTGGACAATATTTGTGACTGTTTTGTGTTGTTAATTGATTTCCAATAATAAATATATGCATACATTTGCATAAAGCAACCATATTTACCCACTCCCAT
This sequence comes from Sebastes fasciatus, assembly GCF_043250625.1. Taxonomy (NCBI): domain Eukaryota; kingdom Metazoa; phylum Chordata; class Actinopteri; order Perciformes; family Sebastidae; genus Sebastes; species Sebastes fasciatus. The sequence goes on from NC_133804.1 coordinate 5,067,537, forward strand.
GTTGATAAGAGTATTAAATACTTGACAAATCTCCCTTTAAGGTACATTTTGAACAGATAAAAAAGGTGCAATTAATATGCGATTAAATATTTTAATCGATTGACAGCTATAATACATAGACAAGCTGAAAACAGCTCTCCGATGCAAGCGTCATAGTGTTATATATAGTGTCATATACCGGATGCTAAATTGCAAAACCCGACCCTAGAAGTACTTTTATGAAACTAGAACTTAGCAGCTTCTGTTTTTAATGACATACTTATACATCTCTTTTCTTGTCTTAGTCATATTGATTACACCAGCGTTTGCTTTTGCCATTTTGCATCCCAAACTAAATCTCATGATGAGGTGCTTCATAGTGGCTATAGATCACTCGGAATGATTTCAACATCAGAAACACCACAAAGCTACCACGTAGGTTTTTTCAATAAGCCAATTGAAAAATGTCATCCGCAAAATGAGACAAAACTCCGTTGCATGAAGAAAGACATCATGAGAGTATAGTCAAGAATTTGTGGAACCCAATTTATATTGCTTGTTTTGATGCATTTGGCAGCTGGTCCTTGAGATGTTTAACATGAAGCCACTGATGATTAATTCATCGAAAATCCCCTCGGATCGGTTTTGTCTGTACACGCCTCAATTCAGACAGCGGGCGGCCTTGTCAGTGTGTTGAAGTCGTTTCATTCGAGTTCAATTCACGTCGTCGCCGACGCCGTCATCATCATCGAGTCTTTCCTGAGAAGAATGCACAATTTCATCTCATTGTTTTGAAAAGATGCGTGTCATGTGCTGTCCTCTCCGTTGTAGACAGTCTGGACGTGTTTTCTGTCAAGATAAGAACACAAGGGCCACTTGTGAAAGGAGTACATGCCCCCGTCATTTCTGCCATGTTATTATGCTAGGTCAGTAGCAGATGCTATACAAGTCAGGGAACTGCTTTCGTTAATACTCCTTGGCTGTTGTAACAGGTTCAACTTCATCACTGTTCACAGAGACTCTTGTTTGTGGAACTACAGTTGCAGACAAGAGCTTCATTCACATCTTCCAAATATAGAAAGCCAAAGTGACACCAAAATGTCCAGGTTCTGTTCCAAAAGGCCAACCTAACACTGACATTTGAAAAAAAAAAAAAATGCAAATTACAAATAAGCCTTGGAACATAACCTTCCTCAATAAGATGTCATAGGGGTTAGCACCACATCTGGATAAGTATGACATATGGCTAAGACCGTTGCAGGTTAAACATCACAAGCTTGACAGAACAGGTCACTGGAGTGGTTGCTGCTAGTTCAGACACGTCTGTAATGATAGCAGGGCAGGGAGGGCCGTGAAGACGAATTTAAAGGGCAATATTGGTGGACATCATGGGTAAGATGCAGTTGCATTGAGAAATCTTTTGCCCACTGTTTGTAAATAACGGTCTTAAAGGACCCGTGTGTAACAATTAGGGGGATCTATTGTCAGAAATGGAATGTAACATTAATAATTATGTTTTCTTTAGTGTATAATCACCTGAAATCATTGTGTCTCAGTTACCTTAGAATGAGCGGGTCCGCCATGTTGCGCCGGCATCTTTCTAAAGTAGCCCAGAATGGACAAACCATGCTGCTTTGGCCGGAGTCGACAACGTTACTCGCTCCTGTCGCCGCCACTTTCTCTCTCTCTTGCTTCACCATTCACTTCCCACGTACACACACACTCTACGCACTGGCTCTGCTCCAACTGGCTCTAGAGAGGGTCATTGTCGTTTGTGCGTCGGCCACTGTAGCTCTCCAACACGCTGGGCACGCGGGAGAGGCTTCAGTTGGTTGCAATCTCCTCACCTCACTGCTAGATACCACCAGATCCCACACACTGGACCTTTAAGGAAAATGCCACTGTTTTCTAGTAACTGCCACTTCTTTACAATGTTGTAAAAACACTTGTTGCTGTCCACAGATAGCATACAGGTGGGGAGAAAGCAGTGCTTTAAGTGCTGTAATTCGAGAGGTCACCCTACCACATCTTCTCTATGTGCCGATGTCAACAGTGAAAATAAACTATTCCGAAAAAAACGCCCCAGACCATAATTTCGAAAGCCCCGGGCTATTTTGGAAGTTTGATGTCTCTGTCTGTCTCCAGGGATGAAATCTGCAATGGCATCAATTAAACCTTCCATGGACAGACTTTACTGCATTACAGCTGTATTAGAGCTGTAAGTCAGCCCCACTGGAGCTGACAGATACAGGCGACGACTCTCTCTCCTCCTTCGTTAGACAGAGTGTAATATTTATTTTATTGCACGTTTGTACTGGAGTTATAAATCCACCTCAGTGAAGCAAGATGAAATACAAGACAGGGCAAAGAGGAGGATATTGCCCTCTTATAAATCCTCATTTCAAAGAGCATGAGCATGTAAAAATGCCACATCACCTGTGTGTGTGTGTGTGTGTGTGTGTGTGTGTGTGTGAAACTCACTCAGTCTCTAATCTTTCATTTCCTTCCTATTTCTTGATTTTTTTTTCACTATTTCTGTCCAGGTTAATTTCCGTTCAACTGTCAAGTAAATTGCAAATGTGGCAAATGTCACAAAATAAACTGCAAATTTCCTTTTGTTGGGTGGAAGCAAAAAAGATTTAATGGACCTCTAAAGAAACAAATCAACCATAAAACATATAAAGTTTTGCAGGACTTGTTTAAGTACTGTGCAGGGGGGTTACTTGTATTCATTGGCACATTTGTTCACACTAAAAGACAGCAAGACAGAGCTTTACAAGCACTTCAGGGTCTATATTTATCAAGCATTTCAGAGTAGGAAATCGGTCCTAAATGACCGACATTTCGCAGAGTGGAGAATTTTTCACCCTGCTTTCAAGATGAGGAGTGAAAGCATTTCAACATCCTTCTTAACTTAGTAAATGACTCTCTCAATCACTTTTTAGAAGAGTTTCAGAGGTGTCCTTAGCTGGTAGGAGAGTTACATTCTGTGGGAGAAGGAAGATTAACTGTTGACAGTGAGCTTATTAAGAGGTATGGTTTGGTAAAACAGTTTATGAACTTTTGACTGACCTTATGCAGGATGCAAGAGACATAATGTTCTCTCTGCAAAAACCCAGGGTCCTTGCAAACTTGCTAATGCTAAATTATTAATCAAATGTTGATGAGTCTTGAGGTGCACACATTAACTGTTTTATAGTGGAGGCATCGCGCCACAACTAAAAGAAAGAACACCTCCACTAATATCACAAGAAAGTATTACAAATCACTAAGTTTCTTAAGCTACAGGGAAGCGGTGGCGCTACATTACACGACTAAAGTCATGTATTTAATGAGTTTCCTTGTTTACACTGAGATTTGGCTACATCGATACACAGCCACAGATCCGTCCAAGGTTTTGCCTAAAATTACTTCCAAAGTTTCCCAATCACATACTTTCATCAAGCCATATATTTCAGCTGTTCAACGCTGTCATTTGCAGTCTTAAAAACTCGCAATAACCCTTTTTCAAGGCACACATTTTGACTTGTCAAAGCAGGAAAAGCACAGGTGAAACTGATTTTACAAATGATGGCCCGGTACCATAAAGTGTCATAGTATGCCATCTCAGTGAGCCAAGTAACGATTGCAATAGCAGCTAAATTATAAAGGGACCGTTTGTAACTTTTTACATGTATAAAACGCTTCCACTACTTTCTGGGTTTCTCCTATCAGACTGTTTGATGTGAAGAACCCGGGCCCACTTTTCTGGGAAAATCCAACGGATGTGACGTCAAGCGCCCTGGCGAGTGCCTTAGCCAACGTTTGGTTAGAAATAGAGTCTGCTAACGCCAACAAACGACCAGCCCCCAACACAACTCAGACTCCAACACAAACTCCACGGAAGCACCAAAAAAAAAAGTCATATCTAGTGAAGCCCGTCTGTTAAACAGGAATATGACCAAAGTCGGGGGGGAAACAAGGGTTGTTGGAGAATAGCAGAGCCAGTGCGGAGAGTGTGTGTGTACGTGGGAAGTGAGTGGTGAAGCAAGAGAGAGAGAGCGGCGGCGAGTGTGTGAGAAAACAAGCGAACAGCGGAGCAGAAGAGAGTTAGTTTAGCTCTGAGAATATCAAGGGAATGTACAGTGGAAGTTGCAGTTTGTGCAGAAATGTGTTGTATTTCCCTGCTGCTGAGTGACGGGGGTTAACTCCGGAGCGAGTAACGTTATCGACTCCGGCCCAGGAGACCAAAACCACGGTGTCTCCCCTGCGCCTTTTGACCACGATCGGGAGGTTGAAGCAGGAAAAGTTAACACTAGGATCAACATCGGCCGGGCCTTCGATTTATGGAGAGACCTTCGTCTGGTCAGCTAACATTACTGCCAAACAGGTGAAATATAAAGTGATATTGTGGTTTTAGCTGGCTAATGTTGCTAACGTTAATCAACATGATGCCTGTCAATCACGTTCTGCCTTGTGTGTTTTTTACACCTTAATGCTTATTGGTAAATATCATTATGAGATATAAGGTATTCATTTATTTTGACATTACATTTTGTAGGGCTGCACTGATACCAGTATCGAGTATTGGGTCCGATACTGTGCTCATGTACTCGTACTCGCAAAACGGCTCCGATACAACGGCACCGATACCACTTTACGGCAGCGTCACCATCTTCCGGGTCCTATCACTATCCCCGTCTGTGCGGGCGAGACGGGCCAGTGGTGCGCCCGACCCCGCGGGGCCGGGATCCCACCTCAGGCGCGCCGGCCCTCACTTTTATTGCGCCACAGGGTTTTGCTTGCAGACTCTGATTCGCGCGTGCGTCAAGATACCTTGGTCCGTGTTTCAAAACGGGTCGGGTGGGTTGCAGACATCGCCGCAGCCCCCTGGCGCCTTTTACGTGGGCCGGGCCCTGCTCTGGGGGCACGACGCGGTTGGGGCGCACTGAGAACAGTCCACCCCGGTGACACTTTGGCCACAACCCCGGGAAGCACCTTCGCCTCGAGCCTTTCCAAGCCGACCTAGAGCCGGTCGCGGCGCACCGTCTCGTATGCGGGACTCCCCAGCCTGCCATGTATCGCTCACACCCTCCAGCTGGCTGTTAATGAGGGTCTACTTGTACTTGTACTCGGTCTGAAAAAAGTGGTATCGGTGCATCCCTAATATTTTGCATAGATAATAAATAACATGTGTTGTCATTCCTAATTCAACTTCCAGCATGGTTCCTTAGGAGGGAGTCTGAAATGCTTGATAAATGGGTCCTGTACTATTTCGCAATGACTTTGAAGCATGTATCAGGCCATCCTTCACCTCTCCTTATCCTCTCTTTTCCCTCTCCTGCTCTTCCCTTCATCCCTCATTGTTCCTCCCGTACTTCCCTAAAGCTCTGAGGTACACTTTGGAAAACAAATATCTCGGAGGCCTGCAGGTTTCTCTCCGAAGAGAAACGCTAACGCAGCTCTTAGTTCAGCATCATTTCTTTTTTTTCCTCTGCTTCCTTCCTTTCTTTCTTTCATTTCTTTCACTCTCTACCTCCATCCATCCTTCCCTCCCTCCCTCCCTGAAGTGTGGAAGTGATGCCTTTGAAAACAAATATCCCAGAGCTCCACTTAGTTCTCCTCTCTCTCTCTCTAAAGGAAAAAAAACAAAAAGATCCTTCAATAACGATGTCAGATCATCTGCTGTTTGGGGAATGAGGAGAACTAACGGTGTAAAAGAGAAAGTGATGAAAAGATGGAATTGATTGAGAGAGTAAGAAAGTGAGAGGGAGAGGCAGGTAGACCAATATGGAATAAGAGAGAAACTCTCTCAGGCTTCTAAACCATCTGTTTTATGAAGCAAATTTACTCACACGCTTCCCCTCGAGGACTGCTTTATGTGCGCACACTAGCAAAAAGGGCCACCAGCTGTGTGTGTGTGTGTGTGTGTGTGTAGCTGCTGGGGAGATTCTTTGTGCCACACCATTGCTGACATCAACCTGATCTTTCTTTAAGGACTAAGGCAACAGAACACATCCTCACAGTGAAGCTCAAAGCCTCACCGGACGTGACTTTTAAGGCAAACACATCCGTCTCTTCAACCTAAATGACAACTAGATGAAGGTCTCAGCTCCTGTTTGTCCAATTATACTTCTTAGGCCACTTATAAATTGTCTTCTGAACAGAAGAGTATTTTGACTGAATATTTTGTATCATGAGTTATAACTGTCAAATTCATTCATTTTCAAGACCAAAGGCCTAGAAAGGAGGTTATGTTTTCACTGGCGTTGGTTTGAATGAAATTTTTTGAAGGGGTGGGGTGTAGCACAATGAGCAATCCATTCTATTTCGTTTGCGATCCGAATCACGATCAGGATTCAGGAATTTTTTAAAGGATTCCGATGAGCCAGAACATTAAGACCTCAGGGTATAACACATGCACAGTGTAACTGTACCGGACCATTGTGGTGAAAAGGGAGCTGAGCCGGAGGGGAAAGCTCTCGATTTACCGGTCAATCTATGTTCCAACCCTCACTTATGGTCATGAGGGTGTCTGTATTGACCGAAAGAACGAAATCGCTGATACAAGCGACCAAAATGAGTTTCCTTTGTAGGGTGGCTGGGCTCAGCCTTAGAGATAGGGTGAGGAGCTCAGACATCCGGAGGGAGCTTGGAGTAGAGCCGCTGCTCTGTCGCATTGAAAGAGGCCAGCAGAGGTGGTTCGGGCATCTGAACCTGGACGCCTCACTATGGAGGTTTTCCTGGCACGTCCAACTGGTAAGAGGCCCCGGGGTAGACCCAGAACACGCTGGAGAGATTACATATCTCGAATGGCCTGGGAACGCCTCGGGGTCCCCCGGGAAGAGCTGGAAAACGTTGCTGGGGAGAGGGACGTCTGGAATTCCCTGTTAAGCCTGCTGCCCCCGTGACTGAGACTATTTAATCAGAACACATTAATTGGAGTGGTGCCCTGAGGTGACTTAATGTCAAATAAATCACTTTTTTCAGTCTATTTAATAATTATTTTTGATAATGACTAATTACTTCTGATACCTTTTTGATCTACTGCACCAACATAATTGTGTTGCCCCATTAATATATAAATATATATATAGAGAGATAATTTATTAATATACATTTTATTGACATTAATAATTATCTTTAAAGATAGGGTCGGCAATGTTGGAAAGCTAGCATAATTTGAAAGTAGCATCGCCTCAGGAGCTCCGTCTAAACCCCCCCTCCTCCCCTCGGGGCTCCTTCCAAGGCAACGCCCGCCCCCCACACACACACACACACACCCACACACATGCACGACCATCGCCGCATCGTAACTACTTCACAGACACAGAGCTGAGAGAGGACCTCAACTCAACAACGCTACCTCATGACAAGTAACCGCTGCAGTGCTGGTGCACGCAAAGGGTAGAGTACGAGCAGGGAGGCAGGGAGGCATCTGATTGGTTCCTTCCAAGCGAACCGCGAGGTGTGGGTCCATGATGTTGGAAAGCTAGCATCATTTGAAAGTAGCATCGCCTCAGGAGCTCCGTCTAAACCCCCTCCCCTCGGGGCTCCTCACACACACATGCACGAGCACCGCCGCATCGTAACTACTTCACAGAGCGGAGAGAGGACCTCAACTCAACAATGCTACCTCATGACAAGGCAGGGAGGCATCTGATTGGTTATTTCCAAGCGGACCGAGCTCTTCAGAGCTCATAATTAATGGATCGCTGTCGGGGTGTAAAGACCATTTCAACCAATATAACAAATAGTGTAAACTGGAGAGCATCGTCAACCCTGCCTTTAATTTATGTATAAAGTAATACATTAAATCTATTACTCTGATTCTAATAGTATTACATTCTGAGTACCCTTTCAGTCACTGTGTCACTGTACACCATTACTTACTAGCACAGCAGAGATTCCTATAGTGTTGCAGGGATACTTTTGAGTTGCCTTTATCTATTTAATATCTTCAGCTGATGAGCTGTTTCTAATAGCACTGTCAAAGCATGACGCATCACCAATCAGCATGCTGCTATGTGCGGTGCAAAGAGATGTAGCACGACTCCACTGGAATTGTTTCAACCAAGGGTAAAGTTAATTTCCCCTTAAATAGCTTCAAAGTTAAGTAAACAACCTAATCTGCGTCACTGTCATGCTCATATTTTGGATCTGTGGATTCTAATGCTTCATTTGCGTCTCTGCATGTCTACACTGCGAGATGTATACAAACCCGAGGCACTGTTTTGCTGTGGCAGAGCCAGATTGAGATGCCTTCGGTCCTTTATTATCTACATAGTGCTCTTAGCTGCCATGTCATGATATCATTGAAACCCCCCCAGAATTAATTTCAAATAGTGTGTAGATGTAAGCAATCTGTCAAAGGTATGGTGCAACTATTAAAGTATTCCCTGCATACATTCAAATGTAAAAGGAGCTCTTATAGATCCTTATCTATAAGAGATCTATTAGCCGTTATTATCTATTCACATATGATGACTTCTACTGGCGCAGTTATTATGATGGGAGCAAAGGAGGAAGTCAGGTGACGTAGTATTAAGAGTGTCAAATTCCGCTTGGGGAGGCGGTCGGAGGTGATGGATGGATCAAACAAACAGGACTTTCACCTAGGGACTACCTGCATGTGTCTTCTCGTGTGAAACCAAAAGTCTACGTTAACTTATTTTATCATACTTTTGTTACATAACATATGTATTTGAAGTAACGTATGTATTTCAAGTAACAAGCATAGTTATTTTACCCAAACCATAACGTTTTCCTAAACCTAACCAAGTGATTTTTTAGCCTAAACCTAAAGTTGTTTTGTTTCAATTAACGTACAATTTCACTTCCACAACGTGGTAGGTGCAGTTTGGCCTGTCTGTAGCATCAGAATGGGAGTGATAACCAGCCATAACGCCCATTCAATCGGCTGATAACGTTTTCTCGTGTTTTTACAACACAGGGTTAACGTTGTGAAAAGTCTTTTCGTGTGTCATTTAACGCCACGTTGTTACCGTGAGACGGTCGCGGTTCTGTTTAGGCAACAAAACTACAGTAATGGCCGCGGTTACTGTATGTTTAGGCAACGAAGCCAAGTTAGGTTTAGGAAAAACGGTACGCAGACCAGAGCTGGCTTAAGGCATAGGCTTATAATAATGAAAAGGTCCAAGCCTTCAGGTGCGCAAGGAAGAAAATGGAGAAAAGAGGACAAGGAAAAGAAAGCCCAATATAGAGGTGTGATGTTTGCCTCTGGTGGGGGATCGAAAAGGGCTAGAGTCGGCCCTGACAAAGCATAAAGTAAAATACGTACGTAAACAACGCAAGTATGGGAAGCACGTCACAAACGTCAATAACGTAATTTAAAAATAACTCAACAACACTTTCAGACACAAACACGGGTTTTGAACATCGGACTCCTGTTTGAAAGTTCTGTGTTTGTTTGCCACATCCACCATAGGCAGTCTTTCTCACTTTTTACACTATGTCATTAGCTCTGAGCGTAGCATATTCATATTCATATTTCATTGCAGTCATTACTACATGCCGTGAAATGACACGCCAAAAGCAAGAACGTTGTTGTGATTGTTGTGTCCTTCATATGCCATTTGGTGAGACCGGGCTGATACCACACACCTACCCATCACGCCAGATATAACATCAGTCGTATCATACACTGCTCACATCAATGCATGTAGATGTTACAGAGTGAGTGGTCCACAATATTTTTTATCTCTGCGATTTGGGAAACTAAAGACGATAGTGATTTCAGCTCAAAGCAACATAAGGCCTGCTCTTGGAGGTGGGAAAACAGGCCCCAGTGAAGCTACACTGCAGGCATTGTTCATATTTTTACCATCAAATTGGATCTTAAATCCTGGATAACAGCACAGAGATACATATGTCCATGTGTTAGAAACTACATTTGAGAATATACAAACACAATTCGAACCTGGAAATCCACAGATTAAATTGTTTATAGTACAATTTAAAACCATTTGTAGGAGACAAACACAAACATATAAAACTAATATCTCTCCGACAAAAGTAAGTATACTACCATTTAATTACTGTTGTTGCTACACAAAGCAATTAAACCGGCATCACCTTATGTTTGCCTTGATAAAAGCTGTGGAAATGTTTTATTGAAAAACTAATCATTTTAGACCATTTAATGTGCAGTGTTTTTAATTTGAGAAGCAAAACTCACAGCCATTAGTCCTGGATAACTGTTCTGCCAGAACAATTTGGGAATTCATTTTAGTCTTTGTGTCGAGCCTTCGTCTGTTTCCAGTCCAGCTTCAGTGAAACGAGCCCGGGATCCAAATGAATGATGGATTCTGCAGGGACTCAGGCTCATTAAAACACATAATTTTCATACATATCATTTCTCAATCACAACAACAACAAAAAAACAGAAAGGCTTTAGCTGAGCATATCATGAAGTGATAAGCATTAAGGCCTATCATGAATCATTTATCTTAAATTAATTGAGACATCTGAACGGATTCATTTGTGTCGTGACAAGAGCAGCGTTTTATTGAAGCGATAACTCATGGTTGACCTGTTGTTGTCTGAGGATATGAGCTTTACTTTACAAGGATATGAAAAGAGATCACACTGTAATATCAGAATACATGTTGTTTTTCTCTGATAATGGTTTAGCAGTGTTTATGTACCCAGCACACAAAAAACGATCTATCAGCAGCACAAGTAGCTCATTGCGAGCCAGTTTATATACATTGTGTTTACGTTGTTTACTGTAGTGTTGGAGGGTTTTATTGAAGGAATAAATCATGCGCTGGTCTGTTGTTTTATTAGATGATTACTTTTTTTTTTATTGTGTGGGTATTAATTCTCTATAGGGCCACAAAACAGTGTGAGTTAGGACACGGCCTCTGGCTATGGTAGTCTGTGGCATGCCTGTGTGTGTGTGTGTTTATCCTCTAAAGCTCTACCAGTATCTATGATGGAAAATACAAACAGGCTCAACAGCATTAAAGCTGCAGTCGGTAGAAATGGAGCAAATATGATTTTTAAAAAGCCTTCTCTCAATCAGCACTTTTCTATCTGTGTCTCTATTGTTGTTGTTGCAATATACAGTCAGTCACATTTTATTCTCTGTGTGATGTACTTTACAAACATATTCCTATATTTAATCTATGGGAGACAACATTTTTTGTTTGTTTTACGATGGATGGGCAGGCTGTAGCAGGTTCAGTTTTAGAGGTAGAGTGAAGGTATAGATATTTAAAACTAGAAAACCTAAGGAAAATCGCAGGTCGTATCCACGCGGAACCTCCACCGTTTTCTACTTTTTTGTTTCGGCTCGCGACGGCCAGCTGGTTTGTTTTGGTTGAAGGATACCGAACTGATATTCAATTCAATTTATTTTATGATATGATGTCCCATTACTCAGACTACAACAATAAAATAAAAAAAATAAATAGAACTTCCTTTCACCTCTGCATAGACTCAAATGAAGCAAATATATTGATTCTGGAATTAAAAAAATAAATTTCAAAATCATAAAAAGTTACATGGGTGAATCACAATAGTGTGTCTGGTTGCTGGGATAATACTTGATGGCTTATTGTTGGAGGTCATTGTTGTGAACTTGGTGAACGTAGTGTGGAATGTAAGTCAGTTTGTAAAGTGTGGTGACCCTTGCTGTTAACCTGTTCAGCAGAGTTCTTATTCTGTGTTCCAGACAACTCGGCACTCAAACATTTCCAACCTTCTAATAGAAAACGTACAATGGTGCACTGTTCAAAGTCGGAGATCTTACTTGCAAACTCGGGGCAAATCTATTGACCCCGACACGGTTACTGTCCCTGAAAGTTATCTTCTCTGCACAAAAGTTATTCGGGAAAACGTTAGAAATATATTAAAAAAAAAAAAAGTGTAAGCTGCACTGCTGAGAGTTCAGTTGCCAAAGAAAGCCATGGTGTTTGTTTACATACGTTGATCACCTGGAACGCTTGGAGGTCAGAAGTTGGAAATGTCAACTGGGAAAATTCCAACCTCCTGAGTTGTCTGGAACACAGCATTGTAATTTGGTTGACAGGTTGGTCATCAGTGCCTTCTGTTAGGCTCTGCTACTCTCTCTCTCTCATCAGGCATGTGGCGGCATTGGTTCCTCTTCAGTTCCTTTTCGTTTATTTAATGCATTTTATAACATTCACAGACACAATTGGTTTATTGCACCTGGCAGTGTTGATGGCAAGAACACACCACCTGGAAAATAAACAGTTCAGAATCTATCCTCAACCATTCTTTACATAAGACACCGACACGATTGTAGTCTAGAAAACAAGTAGCCAGATTAGCTTTAAAGTAACTCGGAGGAAAACTCTATTAAACTAAGAAAGATGTAAATTAAAGTCCATGTGCGTCTGTCTGACTGCCAGCAGCAAAACCATGGACCACATCCATGAACAGTGTCCAACCCACCAGGCTACCGAGCCTCGACACAACTGTGCAGGCATCGATTTGGCTGCAGGACATAAAATATATTCACTCGATAGATTCTCCTGCTGTCAAGTCCCTCTGTCTCCTTTTGTCTATAGTCTTACATTCTCTCACTCTTTTTTTTTCCTCTCTGCCTTCGTGTTGTTTTTCATCCACATTATCAGTAATCCTGCGATAAACTACTGTAGACTTTAACTTTAAGAACGCACTCGTGAACAAGGGAAACATCTGACGGAGCATCGAGCGTAATACAACCCCTGTTGTTTACAGTTTAAACACTATGATGCCTGCAAAGCATTATAGCACACAAACACACCACCATCCACAAAGCCATGTACTTAAATGTGTACTTAAGTACAAGTACTCACTGAATTTATATGTACACAGCTTTGCTTTACCTATACACACACATATACACACACACACACACACACACACACACACACACACACACACACAGTTTCCCACACAGCAGTCACTGTGTCAACATTTAATGGTGTGCAATTATTGGCTGTGGGCACTGGGAGAGGCGGTAATTTGTCTCACTGCGTGAGTGTGTGCGCATTTATGTGTGTGTGTGTGTGTGTGTGTGTGCGTGTGTGTGTGTGTGTACACATGTCCTCAAGTCCAGTTTACGGTTTTCTGAAAAAGAAAAAACAGATAAAAAGCAGGAACGAAGGCCAGACGTTGTGCATATATTTCAGCATACGAGAATGTGTGCCCTTCACTACCCACGCAGTATGTTATACGGCTGCAATGCTGGAGAGCATGTGGTAATTTAAAGTCCAAGTAAAGTAAAGTCAGAGATTTGTTTCCACAAACATTATGCATGTTAGAAAACTAAGTGCAGAAAAAGACTGTGCACTATATAGTACTGAATTTTGGAGTTAGATAGTTAAACTGTTTTTCTCCATTTTTATGTACAGGATATTTTGGGCAGGCCTGAAACAGCCTCATAGTCTATCATGGCTTGATGATGTGCTGGAGCCATACATCAGACAGGCACATACGGGTACTTCGCAAAAAGACAAGGCCACGCCCTCTTTTGGTGGATAGAAAAAAACGAAGATCCCACGTCTGTTTGTATTTATTCATCTCTTGTTATACAAATGTTTTTTTTCATACACGTCTAATAATTATTTAGCGATCTTGCCTGAACCTGAGTGTTCACGATACGTTAATAAATGAAGGTTGATCGCCGTCATGTCCCTTCGGTCTTCCCATGTCTGACACAGTGGCCGGATACTGCTTATCCAGACATCTCTACATATCTGATTGAATCCCGTTAGACTAAGTGTTGTCTGTAAATAACCAACGTGTTAACAGCCAACTGTTTGATCTATTGGCTGAGATCTAGTTTGAGACGACATGAGTCATGTGTCGAGTCATGTGACTAACACATATTTTAACCCAAACCACAATCTTTTCCTAAACCTAACCAAAGTACTCTTATTGCGTAAGTAAACGTAGAATTAAGTAAACCTTTGCAACATTGGAAGTGTATTTTGACAAGAGACTGTAAGCATGTGATGAGTGGAAAGTGTGTGTTTCCTGTGAACACGGAAGTTTGTTTTGAAAAGACACTGCATGTAACAAGCGGGAACTTGACACGCCGTCCAAAACTTTGGACGGACCGTGGACGGCGTGTCAATATATGCTCGTTACACGCATCGTGTCCTTTCAAAATAAACTTCCGTTTTCGTAGGAAGTTACGCAACACAACCACTAAGTTAGGGTTAGGTAACGGTCGTGGTTGACGTTAACTTTACTGACTAACGACTGACGTGACTAATGACTGACGTGACAAAATAAGTCAACGTTACTTTAAGTTTCAGACGGGACACGAACACCGGTCTCCTGGTTGAAAGTCTTGTGTTTGTTTGACCCATCGACCACCCTTCCTTTCTTTAGCAGACTCTCACGCTATTAATACTACACATGCTCTGACCGTCTAATAACGCCGCGGACGGGTTTACATTGGAGATAGTTGAAAACCCGGTTCGTCACATACTGTTGCTATAAGGTGCCTCCGTGGGTCGGTTTCTGATGCCAAGGAGCACTGACCAAAGTCAGTATTTGACGAGCTGGGAGTGAGAACAGGTTGGTTTCAGGATTCCTGGTATTGTGTGTGCTCGCTCACTGTCACACTATCATGGCTTACTGGGACGCTCGAATGGAACAGAGCCATCGTTATCTATATTTGTTTCGACTGTGCTTTTCCTACTATGACATGTCAGAATGGCTGCTGTGATAAAGGCTTGGTGGCTTCCCACTGATAAATGAACAATTAGGTGAAGCAAAAGAAGAACAGCAATCAAAGCCAAAACAAAGAGTGTGAGGTCCAATAGCAGCCAGAGCCCCACAAGAACACGATAAAGAGACGCAGAGTGGAACAAGTGAGACGTATGTATATATATAAGGCAGACAGATGGCACAGTGAAACACCTCATTGCTTCGCTTTACATTCTGACCTTGAACAGTGTGTTTGTACGTGACTGCTTGTTTGTGAAAAAGAGAGGTTGTGTGTGTGTGTGTGTGTGTGTGTGTGTTGGAGAGAGGGGGTGAAAGTGAGTGGGTCTGTGTTTTCAGAACGGAAATGGAACGCTTCATCTCACTCTCCGGTGCCTTATTGGGTGAAATTGGTTTGTATTGTGAAAGATGATGGCTTTCTCACAACGCACAAACACCAACACATACTGTATATGTACTGACTGAACACCCGTACACACATACCCATAGTGTGAAGTGACAGGTAGGAATGCATGGATACCACACTAGCCTGGTTAAGCAAAACACACATTCACTGACACTCGCAGGCACAGTTTAGCCCTCTGAGACCCGCGATCCCAACCCACTTTACTGTCTTTCAGAGGCAGTAGCAGATTCAGTAGAGCCAGTGAAGATACAGATACTGTATATGAAACTAGAAAAACTAAGGAATACACTGGTATCATGTCATGCTAGATAGTCGGGAAGGACCCTTGACCTCTGACCTCAAGATATGTGAATGAAAATGGGTTCTATGGGTACCCACGAGTCTCCCCTTAGGCAAAAACCATGCAGTTTTTTTAATGCAGTATAAACGTGTTATTTTCACCTATTCTAAAATGGTGTGTTTAAATATTTCTGCATACTGGGTTCGCTAAACACTCTTGGAATTACATCAATTGGGTATCACTGTAAAGCTGAGACTTTTGTGGATCCAATGAGCCCAACTGTATTCATGTGTGATGATGTTAGTCCCCATAGGAGACGTTTCATGGTAGTGAGACAATTTTTTTGTAATTTCACATCACTGTATAAAATGACCTTGTGGTGACCTCTAGGATAATCACAGCCTCATGAAACGGATGGATGGATGGCTTTCCTAGCCAGATGGACAATAAGGGGCTTTCTGAGCAGTTTCCAGAACAGGAGAGCTCACCATCCAGTCGCCGAAAAATGCAATTCTTGCAGAAATCTCTATAAGTCAAAAGTTTAGGATCCCAAATCACAGCATGGCTTTTTCTATGGTGTTCCTCAAGGTCATGGTGTCCTAATTTGGTATTTGGGAGGGATTATTGATAATTTTTATCAATTCTCAAATGATAAAAAATTGTTAAATTTAGCACCATTTTGTGTAACAAATGGTATCAACCCAAAAATTGCTGCAACGACTTGTGAGACATAATAGTACATCTGAAGGACCCTCACATACTTCCATCATCATGTTCTTATTATATATTATCATATCCCTTATACACTGAATTAATGATTTCATGTTCATTATTAATGACTAGAAGAACTTGACACACAGTGCTGAGCTGCACCTCAAATTAATCTTCAGGTTCCAGCTTCCAGATGATGTACACCACTTCTATGTGACATCTACTGCTGACCTGCTATCTCCCCCTAAAGACCCCCTGTACCCCCCAAGGAATGGGTTTTGCACGACCTGGATCAGGACAGGCTGGCTGCAGACTCACCAAAGCCTCATAGACTGGGAGGTGGGCTGGCTGTGAGTAGGCCAGGGTGCAGGCTCGGAGGCTGGTGGAGAGTCGATTGGGCTGGTTTGCAGGAAACGGCGGTATTTAACGAGTTGGGAGTGACAACGAATTGAATAAGTGGTTTGTCTCCAGCCCGTTCTCATTCCCAGGGCGTCAAATATCGATGCTTTGTCACGGCCGTCTGCGTCAGATACCGCCACACAAGGCACCCTTTAGTGCCAGTAATAATTAATCACTCAGGGAATGCGCTGTGGTGACGTAGTTTAAAGAGCGAAAGAAAAACACCGGGTGGGCGGAAGGGGAGGTGGATGGGTATGACAAACATAAGGCTTTCATCCGGGAGACCACTGTTCATATCCATCACGTTACAATCAGCTGTTTGCGTTCACGACGTTCAGTGTCATTTTCGCCGTACAAATGTAGTAGTTTTAAGCCCAACCATGTTGTTTTTTTCATAAACCTGAGTGGTTTTATTGCCTGATTTTAAGCAAGTGTTTTTGTTTAATTCACAACATTAAGCATGCATTTACTGCGACTGAAAAGTGACGGCAAGGGGTCATGTTATAGCTACGTGATGGAACAAACTACAGGGTATCACATCTGAGGTTAATGACGATAAAGAGAGCATGTTGGCGTGCTGTGTTTGTGTCTGTGTGTGTGTTTGACCGTCTACAAAGGTTAAAAGCACAATCTAAATGGTGTCAGTGTCCATCCTCCAAAGGGACGACCTCTAATGGCATCCTGACATGAAACAATCATCAAAGTCTCAGGTTAACACGCCACACACACACACACACACACACATGAACACGCACACACGTGAACACACACACACACAAACATGCACACTACACAGAAACGTGCACACACACGTGCGCACTACTCACACACACGCGCTCACACTACACACACACACACACACACACACAAACATGCACATACACGTGCACACTACACACACATACACACGTCTGCACACACACACACTAAGGTCTCGTTTGGGCCCTAACTGCATTATAAAATAAAAGCACAACATAATAAAAGCACAACATCAACATAATCACTTCCTGTATTAGATTGTTTGGTCCATCTTTACACCGTCACTGTGTGTGCTCCCTCCACCTTGAGTGATGGAGATGCTTTCCAACTCTCTCACAGTCACTTGTTGACCTGGTAAACTCACCTGAACCTGTCTGCAGAATGTGGACAGCCTTGGTGTACCCCAGATTTATAGGCTTATTGAATGAACTAATGTATGAGTTCTCTTTACACTTAAAAACACACGTCCCCTTAAAATAACCTCATTTATTGTCATTGAATAAGAGTGCATTTATGTTTCTAGTAAAACAATACACCATCATTGTGATATGTCTTGATACACCTTACAGTGAAGGTGTCAGTAAATAAATATATAAACATGATAAATAAGGTTTAATGATCTTTAATTACAACAGTTCTGATCGGTCAGGAATAGACGTGGTTTTAAATATTAATAGCTATTTACAGACTGTGTGAGCTAATACAGACAAGAAACCTGATTCTCCTTTACAATAATTCTCTACATGTTTACAGTCAGGCAGGTAAACTCATTAAAATTAGCAATAATTAAGATTAGTGTATATGATGGAAGAGAGTGCGCAAAACACTTTTCTTTGTACTTTATTTTTGCACTTTATAAAAATTCACTGTATCAGCAGAACTTCAGTCTGAGTTGAATATTTACAGCAAATGATGAAAGAAATAAGAAATTAATGAATATTATTTATTTATATTATTATTTATTGTATTTAATTAGATGTCCATTAGTATGCACTGATTGTGGGAGAACTGGATCACCCAGATCGAACCCGTGCGTTCCACAACAGTAGACAACACTGACTACTGAGGTGGCGCTGAGAGCTCAAGCCCTCGCATTCATTCAGAAGGAAAAAGGCAATTTTTCCTTCAAGATGAATGACACATTGAAGACGTTTTTTATCTATAGAATAAGTCCAATTATTCACTATATGTGGACCCATAAACCACCTTAACGCCTCGTCACGGCGGTGAGCATAGAAGAGAAGCACCTGCACATGCAGCACCTCTGTCTCGGTGGTGCCATCAGGTGACCTTTGACGGCGTAGGCGATATGCTCTCCGACTGCCGTTTGACCCCCTTTCAAGGACACCAGCACCCACATCGCAGTGCCCCACGTCTTAATCAGGTCCCGGTAAATGGCCTTTTCGAGGTTTTCCAATGTTTCTGGGCTGGAATCGAAATCGAGACCCTCGACTTCGGCCCACGTTTGATCAAAAAGGCGCTGGATGATGTCCTGGACGTTTGAAAGGGTCCAGGTCACTTTTGCCTTCTTGAAGATCCGCGTGACCAGCCTCTCCAAGATCACCTCGACGCAGTTTTTTTTTTGTTCGTTCCGCGCTCGCCGTGCAAAGTCATCACGACTCTTCATCACGGATACCGGGGCAGGCGGTGCAGCGATTGCCAAAGGCTTCTTGGCCCTGGGCTTAGTCCCCAGTATGGCGTGTCTCATATTGTCGACGAGGTTGTCGGACTGAAAGATCTGCCACCATCTGGCCAGACACAGGAAACCGAGCACCTTCCGCTGCAAGTCGGCGCGCATGTTGGCACGTATCACCGGCTCGGGGATGATCTCTGGCCCATGTGTGATGTGTATGTAGAGGAGATCACTTAAGACCTTTGTGAACTCCAAGACTCGACCGGGGGGAATGTTTATGAGTGGAGTGCCGAGTCCCAGAAGATCGCGGTTTTCTGGTTGTTTCATCAGATCGGTAATCTTCTTTGTGAGAGACTTTGCCGACTCCCGACTGTGAACTTTGGAGCCTCGGTGGAATCTTTTCCTCATCTGTGCCACGATGCGATGGATGCACGTTTTGGCAAAGCACTTTGCCAAAAGCTTCTTAATTTTGTTTCCGATGCTTTTCTTTGAGCGTTTGCTCTTCTGCGCCGACGGAGTCTGTCTTACAGCATCTTCGGCGATACTCCGAGCAATTTCTTCCGCGACGTCTTCAATCTCCCGAGAGTTTTGAGACTGCAGCAACGTGTACTCGGAGTCCGGCACGTCAACCAAGAGAGGTTCGGTAATGTCGTTCAACTGCTTTTTGATGATGATCGTGACATACGTGATGTCTTTCATCGAAATCACGACGTCCGACGAAGGCGTCGCCGCATGGCGGACTTCGGCGTCTGAGGGTTCCAGTTCCACATCTGATTGTTCGCAGATGGTCCTCTGCTTGCGCGGTCGAGGCGAGAACACCGACTTCATCTTGCCGATGAACGCCTGGCACATTTTGCAGGCGTGCAGAATCATGTTGTTGAGTCTGCTGGGAGGAGTGAGGCGCTGAACTATGCCCTCGGGGCTGGAGAGAGCACTTCGGACGCTCTCCGAAACCTCTTCAGAGATCAACGTCGTCAAGCTTTTGGAGCTCGGACACTGAACCGAGACGTCGACGCCCAGAGCTTCGGCAAAACCCTGAGAGATTGCGTTTCCCAGATTGATTTGGACGTCGTCCTCAGACGCCAGGGTCCTGCTCCCGAGAGATTTCAGGAAAGCTTTTGTCAAGGCCGCTGTGATGTCCAACAGCAACTCTCCCATCATGGTCATAGTGGCGTCGTCGGGGCTGCCGGATTTCATCATTCCCCACTGATCCGCCGTCATCCCCTTAAAGAAGGAGTTCAGCAGCTTGGAAACAACGCGACGGACGTTGAACTCGGGCATGATGGCTTCTGGCTGGGAAGTTCTTGATGATTGCATGATGCTGATTTACGGTCAATTCTTGTCGATGCTTTGTGGTTTTTGGAGAGAAATTCACTGCTTCTCTCAGTAGGTAGTCTGATGAGTGAAAATAATCGTTAGTTGCAGCCCTTATTATTATTAACTAACATGTAAGCTGCATTTAAATGTTGAGGCTCATTCTAACTGCTTCATATACTGTTGGGAATTTTAATCTAAAGCAATGCATTCATAAAATTCATACCTCTTTCTCTTGAGACAACTGCTTCTCTCAGTCGATGTGTTTCGTCTGATCGAGTCTTCAGATTCAACTACAGTTGTGTGATTCTGGGACTCTCTCCTGAATGTTAATCCTTTAATATGTCACCGCTCCTTTATGATGTCACAACTGATGTCACCACTCCTTTAATCCATCAGTGTTCCATCTAGTGATGTCACGATGCAGTGATGATGTCACCACTGCTGTGATGTCACACTCCTTTATTCCATCAGTGTTCCATCTAGTGATGTCACGATGCAGTGATGATGTCACCACTGCTGTGATGTCACCCAAACACACAAACACACACGTGCACACTGCACACACACGCGCGCGCGCGCGCACACACACACACACACACACACACAGTGGAGACCTTCAGCTTTGCCTTCTCAAAGAAGCTTTTCTCTTTTTAATCACGACATCTCTCCCAAGATGACTGAGCTTAAATCTGCTGTTCACTTCCGACAGACGCACACGGGACACGTGCACACTCCCACACACATTCATTTAATGTCTTTTGTTCATTTCCCCCTCCCACACAGATTGCACAGATTTATGATATGCAGCTTTTAAACCTGATGATAATTTTTTTGCTTTGGAACATGCACACACACACTCTCACGCTGCGACAATGAGAGTGGGCCCCCGAAACAACACATTTAAAATAAATCATTAGTGTCTACCCTCAGAAGTTCTATTCACCTATTATTTATACGTTCTCTCGCTTCCTTCTTCCTATCCTGCACTAGTAAGGCTTCATTTACTTTGTCATGTTGGTAGTCCATAGAAATTATGACACCAGATGTTTGTTAGATGTTTAGTATGTAAATTGAACATTTGAGCATTATGTTAACAACATGGCCAATGTGTCAATTGTTAAGGCTGAACTAAAGGCTAAATGTTGCTTGTGTTTTGGATTGACTTGTAGTCTATTAGGCCTTAACAGCATGTCAGTAAATATTATATTTACACATAATGGTATAACAGAAAAATGAAGCCCTAATGCAATGTGATTTTAAAGGGACAATTCAAGGTCGTGCCTAGAAGGGACCCCGCAAACCGCGAAACTCTCGCGTATGCACTCTTGATTCAGCACATCAGGTCTCTGAAAAGGCACAAGAAGAAACTGACATTTTCTGGAAGAGTTGGCCGCTACACAGAGATGGCAAGAAAGATGCATGAACCGATTTAAAATATGTCCTGCATGTGCACAAGCCTGTGTATCAATACGGGTCAGGATCTAATGTTACATGTTGTCAGTTGTGATGGAGTAAAATGTTCCCTGTTGGTGATTAACTATTATACGTGATGTTCTTGCATTACTGCTGGATTAATGTGTATGTTGTACAACATGAATAACCATAACTTTTCATGGCCCCTGTTTACAGCTTTGTGGCGATGCATTTTCCAGCTGATCCCAGAGGGATTTTAAATAGTTTATTTAGCCTAACAAAATATGAGAATTTTCTCAGATTGTGCTGTGATTTGATTGCAGTAAACAGATCAGGACGTCAGTGACAAGAGGAGAATCTCAACACTGATAGGCTTTCATGAAAAGCATCACGCAAATCTTGTGTTCGCATACGTTTGCCTCTTTCAATTGACCTTATATGTCATCGCGCCGCTCCCCTTACAAAAAAGCAGTATACTTCAAGTTTATTTTATAAAGTACACTTAAAGGCAGGGTTGACGATGTTCTCCAGTAGACACTATTAGTTATATTGGTTGAAATGGTCTTTACACCCCGACAGCGATCCATTAATTATGAGCTCTGAAGAAGGACCGGAAAAGAGCCGTCATCTGTAGCTGCTGAAATCCTGTAAAAATGTCTACCAATCGCTGCCTTGCGGTCCGCTTGGAAAGAACCAATCAGATGCCTCCCTGCCTTGTCATGAGGTAGCATTGTTGAGTTGAGGTCCTCTCTCCGCTCTGTGAAGTAGTTACGATGCGGCGGTGCTCGTGCATGTGTTTGTGTGTTGCCTTGGAAGGAGCCCCGAGGGGAGGGGGTTTAGACGGAGCTCCTGAGGCGATGCTACTTTCAAATGATGCTAGCTTTCCAACATCATGGACCCACACTTTAAGTAAAGTTCAAGTTACTTGTCAGTATGAGCCAAGTACTGTATATTTAAGTATACTGTTGTTAATCAGATATTTCTAAGTACATAAAAAGTAAACTGAAAGTATACTCTTTTACTAGAATAGACTTCCTTTTGGTAAGGGTCTCGGTGTGAACACACCATTACGCGTGCGGCCTTTGGTAGGATTTACCCGTGCATTTATTATATTGTTACTATACCTTTTCTAAACTGCACATGCATCTATCTATACATAGAAAATAAAGAGAGCACAGGCTGCTGTGGAATTAAATTAGAACTTAAACATATCAGCTCTGCTGAGATCACATCAACAGTAAGATCAAGTGTAGCAGCATGCAGGTGTGACAACACACATGCACAGTAACAGCGGGCCCAGTCACAACACGTGCACTCAAGACACGTATCAGTGTGTTTCCATGGTTACACAACCACCCTTGTGTCCTTATAGTCTCGCTATTCCTGAAGAGAAGCGTCTACATTACAGATCCTAATTAATTTAAGCTTTCAACTGCTCTTTTTTTTTGCCTTTTTGAAATACAAGCAAGTAATGGTAAAATAAGGCAACGGATAATGAATGTATGATATTTCTACAGGAACAATTTTCTAAAGCAAAGCCATATGATAGATGAACACTAAATAAGTGGTGGTGTTCAGAGTGTGTGGAGAGGTGTTAATTCAAGTCCGTTGCACTTTCCAGGCTGTAGTACGTAGTAATGTTGTGAGACGGGCTAATTGCCACATGTGTGAAATTAATTATGTAGTGACGACTTTGATATGTGTAAATGTCAGAAAAAAATTGACAGATGGACGTAGGCTATGGTAAATGCATGTAATATTTACCTCTTCATTTATTTTCCATGTCAGAGGTGTAAAATCAGAACACATTGCTAATTGGAAAGAAGCAGATAATCGCTGCCTACCCGCTCCAGTAAATCATTAAATATGAAAATCATTAAACTCACATGGCCCATGCTTTATTGATTGTGAAGGACAGAGGTTGATATGTAAGGCATGTTGTATTTCCCCATAATTACACATCATGGAGAGTAAAGGAAACATATAAAGTTATATATTTATGACACTCCATTTTAATCATTTAACTAACGTTATGTTTTATTGATATATTCAGTGATTTTTTTATACTCATTTGATATCCTTTTACTGCATTCTGTTAGTGTCGGGGCTCCATACATTAAAGGGGAACACCACCTAAATTCCAATATGTTATTTCCATGGCCCTGGGAAGTTCAATCAATATTTGTGAACTCAAAGCCAGAAACCAGACCAGAGAGAGAAGTATACTATACTATACTATACTATAATACTGTATCAATAGTGTCTTTCACATATTTTTTGTAGCTATACTTACAAAAAATAATGCACTATAATTTGTATAACCCACATACTCAATTCATATACGCCACGTAATAGTGAGCCAGGACAGGTGACATAGTATAAAGAGCGACAAAGTCCTCACAGGGAGGAGGTCAGGGTGGATGGGTGGGTCAAAAAAACACCAGACTTTCACCCAGGACATCGCTGTTCCTGTCCCGTGTGAAATCAGAAGTCAACGCTGACTTATTTCTGCCAACTGTAGCTTCAAGTCTCACAGGTAGGGAAACAACTAAAGAAAACGCGTCACAACAGCCTCGAACAAGAGCCTCATAGTCAAAAGTCAGGTGTTTGTTGGGCCCATCCATCTCCTCACCAACCCACAATAAGTGTTTTTCCACAATAAGTGTCACTCACTTTTACCGTAGTATTTATACGCGGATGCATTTTCATTGCAGTCAGTACAGAATACATGGTGTACAAAAGATGCGAAAATCAAGAAAGGTTTACTTCTTGCGTATTATCATGGCATTTATACCCCTTTTTGTGTGAACAGGCCTTCACAAACGCATTACTTGAAGGCCTGACTGGACGGATTTTCGTGTGATCTTGTGACATTGCGAGAATCCAGCTGCCGTGCAAGGTAACATGCAAGCATGGAAACAAATTAATATGAGATTAAAGTTTAAAGGTCCCATATCGTGCTCATTTACAAGTTCATACGTGTATTATGTGTTTCTATTAGAACATGTTTACACGCTGTAATGTAAAAAACAACAACTTTATTTTCCTCATACTGTCCGTCTGAATATATCTGTATTCACCCTCTCTCTGAAACGCTCCGTTTTAGTGCATTTCAACGGAATTGCGTTGCTAGGCAACAGTTTGGGTCCATGTTTACTTCCTGTCAGCTGATGTTATTCACATACACTGCAACAGGAAATAAACGGACACATTTAGAATGTTTACGTTTAAAACTGTGAAATGGTCTAAATATTGTATATTTGTGACATCACAAATGGACAGAAATCCTGACGGCTTGTTTCAAACGCACAATTTCTGAATACGGGCTGTGTGTATTTCTCCGTATATTGAGCGTTTTGATAGTTTAACAGTATTTATATAGCACTTAAACCTGCTTTATAATATAAAAGACATGAGAATCTCACTTTTTACAATATGAGACCTTTAACATAAAGAGCAGCACCTTGATACATATAGTCAATTTAATACTTGCTGATCAATGCAGAAGATATATGCAGACGACAATTACATGCCAAACAAAAGTGTAAACTATCTTAACAGGCATCTTTGCTCCGTTAACAATTCCATAATTGACACTTTGAGGAAAAGAAAAAACTTTGTGTGCACCATGAATGCAATAATAACAGCAATACATGGCATTCTCTCTTTTCCATCTGTCTTGTGCAAACAAAACATTATGAGGTTATGATGACTTACTAAAGTTTGCCAAAGCAGCATGTCTGAAACGATGACAGATGTTTTCATAATGTAGCATATAACGTCAACTGTTTGCTCATACAATATCACCTCCTATTCATAAATACAGGATATTAGCAAATTGTGTCATCCACTTCTGATATGATGGATATGCTCATTTAAAGTTGGGTGGATTCAAAGATTCATAGAAGAATATCATAACAAAATACAGGCAGCTTGTGGTAAATAAAATCATCCTTCATAACGTTTTATCTCTCAAACTTTGTCAATTGTCTGGGCATTACATAACCACCAGGACTTTTTATACTCTTAAAGAGTTATGATGTGAAATCTGAAGGACGGCATTCAATACATCAGATTTTCCATTAATCATCTGTTAAGTGCCACGTTTTTGTTCACCCACATTACTTCAGGTCATTATCACAGCAGGAATTTTTCTGGACTGAATGGCAATATTCAAAAAAAATTTAAATATATATTCAACATTTTATTGAAAGCTAAAACAAGGTACTTAACAGGAGATCTATCAGAAATAGACTCCAATATAGACATGAACAGATTACAATAAGAGGAAAAGTGGTGGTCTGGGTTAAAATAACTATGGAAGTGGCGTTACTGTAGTACAGGAGTTACGAGACAAATAAGTCAGCGTTGACTTCTGGTTTCACACGGGACGTCAAACAGCGGTCTCCTAGGTGTGAGTCCGGTGTTTTTAGACCCACCCGTTCACCCTGACCTCCTTCCTATGAGGACTCTGTCGCTCTTTATACCATGCCACCTGTCCTGGCTCACTATTACGTGGAGTATATGAATTAATTATGTGGGTTATACAAATTATAGTGCATTACTTTTTCGTAAGTATAGCTACAAAAAATATATGAAAACAGTTATTTCGGCAAATTTTAATTTTGACTAAATGATGGCGCTAGATAAACAGTCAGAGGATAACCAAAATGATTCATGCAATTCATCCTGAGGGACCAAAATTCATGGCAATCAGTGCAATACTTGTTGAAATCTGGGGTGGGCGATACCACAAAATTTGGCCGACAGACTGACCAATATTGCCGTCCCTTGAGCCATGACGCTAGCAAGTGTTGCATCATTTTATGAAAACCTGATCGAAAATTGAAGGTAATGTTGTGGAAAATTTAAAGGGATAATAAAATGTTTTAAAAAAACTTATATAAAATACACCTGCTATTGCTTACAGTTCAGACATTTTAACACATTCTATTTACTTCCACCAACCCACCCACTTGGTGCCTGCTTACGTCTTCTTGTTTAAAACCTGTATCTCACTACCACAAGTCTGTCAATCCATCAAACCACTCTCCTCCCATGGCTAATTGATTCATGATTCATTTAATGTCCGTGTAAAGGAAAAATAAATTTGCATTCTTGGTTTGTCACACCAAAGAAAAATGTCGTACTAACCACCCAGCCAAATTTGAATGATTAAAAAAAAAAAGCCAAGTATATAAAATTAGCTTTCAAAATAATGGAAAAATTGCCGTTCGACGGGCGGAGTGGGGAAATGTGGGGTACTGAGTCCTTCTGATCGAGGCTCAGCCCGTGGACGGTGTGAGGCCGGTAACGACCCCCGTCCCGCAGTCTGCCCAGGAGATCCAACTCGGCGGGTGAGTGACGGCTGCTCGGTGTGGGAGGATGCCCTTGCGGGACCTCTCCCCGGCACTGGCTGGCCCCCGCCGGGTACGTCTCATCCGAGGTGGTCGGTCGGCTTGGAAAGGCTCGGGGTGAGGTTGGCTCGCGGCTTTCGCGGCCGCAAGCTTTACATTTACAGCGCCCCCCCCGCCCAGACCTCTTTTACAAGTTTACAGAAAAAGAATAAATATACAGTACATAGGACATGGGATGGATTACAATCATAAAAATACGATACAAAAACAGTGCAAATGCTCAACGTGGGGATCCAACCCACGAACCTGGGATTATAAATTTCTTGCTCTACCGACTGAGCTAGCCGAGATAACCCTTTTTTCCAAAACCAGGTTTGTGAAGACAGATGGGGTTATGTTAAGGATGGCTCCACTGCGTCATCGAGCCATGATTTCAGCCCCGCCTAAAAAATCCTGAACACAAAACTGGCGAAAAACAGTTTAACGGCCTAACTCCACAATCCAGAACTACAATGTTCACAGCCTTTGCACATGTTTTAAGTAATAATTTTCCAACATTTATAATGTGTTTAGAAACAAATCTCTGAATTTCCTTTACACAGCCTTTAAGGCAAAAACTGACCAGATGGTATTATATTCCAACAAAACCCCAAAAAACAAAACATTCACATTCAGGATGAGACCGGTTGCCTTGGATTCCTTACAAAGAGTGAGTGAGCGTAGAGCATGTGTGTAAAAAATCTCAAAATTTCAGTATCAAGCACTTAACCCAATTAGACTTTGTTGTACCCCCCCCAAGTCCTCATACGCCATCGAAGGCAATGAAACAGGATCTATATGACTCGTGGGTACACAAAGGCTCTATTTGCATTCTATACATTTACTTTGTTTATTTCACAGTCAAACATATTACATGGTGTCCCTTGCCTCCAGCTAATCACATATGGTGTCTGCTCTTGCTCTGGTACCTCTAATTATTTATTTTACTTCTCTATGTATCTGTACTATTTCTGCCTCGCAAACCCAGCTATAGACATTAATCTGTGTGCGGGGATTCAATTTCCGTGAGCGGGCCCAATGTGAATGGGCGGCGCCACCACGGGAGTGTATTGATCAGACTGATTATACAATTATAAGCAAAATTCTTCCTATCTACACATAGCATGCACGTCTGAATCTGATTCACTGATCTGGAAACAACCAGCCCAGTCGCACAGCAGTTCGTGAAATAGTCACAAAATTGAATGTATTCTTTCGTGTACGTAAACACAAATTACAAAAAAAAATTTCGGGATTGTCAGCACGAAATAAATTAGTATGTACTCCACGTAATTGTGAATCAGAAAGTATAGAGAGCGGCCAACGCCACATAGGGAGGAGGTCGTGGTGGATGGGTGGGTCAACAAAGATCGGACTTTCGCCCAGGAGACTGGTGTTCATGTCCCGCGTGAAACCACAAGTCAAATTTGATTTATTTGTCACATAACTTCTGTAATTTAGTTACAGCACTTCTGGAGTTATTTTAACCCAAACCACAATCTTTTCCTAAAGCTAACTAAGTAGATTTTGTCACCTAACTTCCATACTTAACCAACCAACCAACCATGAGGCTGTGGTTCTCTGTCGGAAACCAATGGATTGCAGCCTCCGGTTGGGGAATGAGTCTTTGCTCCAAGCAAGGGAGTTTAATCTATCTCGGGGTCTTGTTCACGAGTAAGGGAAAAATAGAGCCTGAGATGGACAGGCGATTCGGTGCGGTGCCTGCAGTTATACGGGCACTGTACCGGACCGTTATGGTGAAGAGGGAGCTGAGCCAGAAGGCAAAGCTCTGGAATCGGGCCCAAAATCAGCTTGATTGTCATGTCGTGTGTGCCCCGCATTATTTAATCTTATCTTGCATAACAGTTGTGGACATCCAATCCCAGTTTACAGACCAAAGTCCAGTTCAACTTTTAATTGTATATGCTGTAATTGTGCGCACACAGTTTTTAGCTTATACTCACTTTGAGTTTTATAATTTGCTTTAGATAATGTGGCTGACCTCTTGAATCGTCTGAACCTTCGAATTTCTTGCCCCGTTGGACTTTGTTGAAGAGATGTAGCTGTCTTTCCTGAAAACTACCAAAAATAAAAAGTTGTAATAAAGCTGAATTATCCTTTAAATATATACATATTATAAATGCATGTTATGTGCATACCCCATGAACAATAATCCACATTTAATGACCGCCAGTGACGTGTAATTAATGACCGTCGCATTCAAATCAATGCTTGCCATCCACACTTAAACATTAGCTGGATCATGTTATCCCTCTGTACAACAAAACTCTCTTTCCCTCTTTACAGCAGACACTATTTGTTGTCTTGTTAATTAGCTGCTTTGACAGAGATGGTGGAAAGCTTTTAGAGACACACTTAGTTGCTCCAGTGCTCCCTAGCTCCGAGACGCAATCTGTTCCCGTCAAAACAGAGCGACATGCTGTGATTTTACCGACTGAATCTGTCAGACTACTAAATACTGTATATAATATGTAAAAACACAAATTATTTCTTTTAATAGGCGTTCCTCGGTTCTTGTTTAACAGCACACAAGAACACAATCGGGCATCGCAGTGGGATCGGTAACTTGAGGCTGACGCCTTTAAGTGAATCACGGATGTCGTTTTAGTAGCAGGCTGAGAGCTGAGTATTGATGTTTGTTTGTAGAGAAGCAGAGAAAACTAGTTAGGCCAATTGATTTGTCATGGGTCTCGTTCACTCACGCATATGATGGATTTATACCCACCAATTTCATCTACCTACCCAAGACACAGGCTTTTATTATTGTACCAGATTAGATAACAGTTAAGAAGGAAACACAAATACAATTAAAGCATGTTGAACACTCACGGCAGTCTTTACCAAATTCACCAGTTATTCTTTTATAAATAGGTTGGTTTAACATGGGAAGCAATTGAATAAAAAATAACAGTTAATCAACTTAAATCCTCTTCACAAGAAAATCCTGTGACTCCTGATGAAATGGTGCCTTGCATACATTATGGGCTATTGTGGGAAGCTTAAAACTCTTCTGTCAATGTGAAATTTGTTTTTACTTTTAGCCATCAGGTACTCATTAATGTGTCTTTTGTGTCTCCATCAAGACCAAATAATGATGAACATAGATATAAGAATAGATCATAAGTGCCTTACTGCCATGTTGTTGCGATTGTGACTTTATATATTCTTGCACTAATTAATATTTGTATATTAGCAATGTGTCAAATGACTATGTGAAAAGTTTTGCTTTTAGTGCTATCACTCAACTGCAGCTTTATAGAGCGTTTTAGGTCATTGTTTTAGCTTTCTGGCCCGCAACTTTACTGTTTCGGTTCACTTTCACCGCTCTCAACAATCTAAACTATAAAGCAAGGAATCTGTCTGTCTCTGTGTGTGTGTGTGTGTCCTTTGCATATCTCGAGAACCGTTCATCCAATCTACTTCACACTTGGCAGGTGTACTGCAGCACCTCCCTTGCACGCAAGACCTTGAACTCTTCCTCAGTTTGCAGGTGTTTCCGTAGAGGGCAATGCTGCTCAAGCTCCTCGGTAGACCTAGCCATCTCCTCAGGTGGCGACTGACTCTCCTTTCCAGGTCTGAAATGGTGGAGATCTGGAACTTGTAGAAGAGCAGTGGCCATAAGATCCTTGGCAGAATCCTGTGTTGGTAGACCCAGGCCTTGAATTTTCCTGGAAGGCCCGTCTTGACGACATCTCTCAGCCACCCCTCCAGCTCCTCACAGGTGTTCTTAATGGATGCTGTATCCCTGAGGCTGCTGTCAAACATCTTCCCCAGGCTTTTCCGAAATGGTAGGGATCTGTGTTCTCGCGATAGAGAAGTGGAACTTTTCCACCACTCAGCCTTTCTTCAAAGCCAGGAAATCTTGATTTCTCTGGCTTGAAGGACATCCTGGCCCATCCCATCAGCCTCTCCAGTCCTTGCAGGATCCATCTGCCTCCAGGCACCGACTCCGTCGTGATTGTTAAGTCGTCCATGAAGGCGCGGATAGGTGGTTGGCGGATCCCGGACTTGGACTTGGGGCCCCTGCACTCTGGTTCTGCAGATTTCACCAGCATGTTCATTTACGCCAGCGCAAACAGGATCACTGAGATGGTGCATCCCACCTCCAGTCTGTGCCACTCAGGAGAGTGAATATTGGACTAACTATTCATCAGGTGGCCAGACACATGACTCCAAATGTGTGTGTAATGTTTCACCGTGTCTACTGGATGTGCAAAACAGGCAACTGTTTGCTGACACTGTCACCATATCAACTTTATACCGTGAATATACCAAGCTGTGTTTGGCAGTCAAAAGAAGAAAGAGCACAAGAAAAGCGTTCTGTCAGTGTTGTGACTGTCACAAACTAAGCCTGAATAATGTCCCTCTTTGTCTCCATGTGGGCTGGGACAGCTTGCATTGTCGTAGGGTAAGTTTTACAATTTGACTATTTTTCATTTGTGTTCCAATCTGTGTGTGTACTACAACCAAATGGTCTGAACAATTACTGTAATTGTGTGTTTAAAATGTTGTTGTGACTGTAGAAGAAGAAAAATCCTGATAAAAACAACTCAAATTTAGGTCTTACAATGTTGAGAATCACAAGCAGTATCAGTACAAATGCTTTAAAAAAACATCCATCATTCATTTGGTTATGGTGATTATACCATGGTTTTGTGATTTACTTCAAAATGATATATTCACCTCTAAAACCCTTCAAGGCACATGAATTAATAATTAAGTATAATTATTATTATTATTATTAGTACAAGTATTTTACATTTCTTTAGAAAAAGTCCTTTTATGTCAACAAGGTCACATCTGAATTGAGTTTTGAAAGGCAAGCCGTATGAGTTACCAGGTTTCCGCGATGACAGCAATCCTGTTTATTATCTAGTGAATAGTAATTAGAAAATATTGGAAATTTTGCACAGAGATGTACCCTTGTGTGAGTGTTTATCTGCAGCAACATGAGGCTGATGACTTGTGACACCGCAGCTTAAGTCTTCATCATTGGCTCTAATGAAGCTGTTCATTCAACATCAGGCCCGATCAGTTTCATGTTGGCGGGTTAAATACTGAGCATATTAACCAGAACCGAAGAAAGAGACATGGAAATAAATGATGTTGTGACCGGCCAGTTGCCTCTATTGTTGTCATGTTGCGTTTGTTACCTCTGAGTTCCTTGATTTAAATGCAACACTTGCAATCGTCCAATAAATCAATTACAATGTTTGTGATTACTTGCAGAGTTTGAAAGCAGCTCTTTGTGTTTTGGCTTATCACATCGCAGGCTAGCATGTTGATCAGTGGAGAACGCAGTACCCGGTTACCTGTACTGTATGTGCATGCATTGGCTTCAGTGTAACAGCCCGGACACACCAGGAACGTCAGGAGCGCGTGGCGGCTGCGTTACCTGTTGTTTTTTATTTCGGCATCCGTGTTAACAGGTTAGAGCAGCCACACTGTCCTAACACTGCGTCTCATGAGCGTCTCAGCTAGAGAATAGAGGTCTTGCCTATTTTTGCCGCGTGCGTCTCACAGCAGCAACAGACAGTGATAGTGATCTATTGACTGTATATTAACATAATATCAGCAAGATTACTACAGTTTCAATGTTTATCTGTAGAATGTGTTATGGAGATGAAAAAAAAGTAAATACTTATTTTTAAATTCACACTTCCTGCTTTCATTTCAAAATAAAAGCCCTCAAGCATTTTTTTCTGTGGACAGAATTCCTTCATTTGGCTTCAAGGCTTTTATTCTGAAATATGTGCCGGACAGTGTTCTAGAACATGCAGTGACTTGGAGAGCTCCATGAATGAATATAGTATGGAGTTTTAATTGAGGGTTATTACTATTATTTACAAATTACCACACGTTTCTTAACCTTTCTCGGTCTAAAATAAATATAAATTATATTTATAATTAAATTAAATGGCCATTAAAATGCAAATTCCATGTAGAAAGAAAGGGCTGATCGCCCAACGCACGAATCACGCAGCCATCACGCCACGCAGCCACCACGCCACGCAGCTGCCACGCGCTCCTGACGTTCCTGGTGTGTCCGGGCGTTTAGTCCATGTCAGCACACTGGTCAGGGTAAGAGGTACTCTGGAGGCCGTGATCAGAGATGAAAGAGTGAGGAAGGATTCCCTTTCCCCCCCGAGGTTGGATTTATTTCCTGGAGACCGTAGCAAAGTGACAGATTGACTGACAGGTCTACAGTAACTACCCGTCATAAATATTGAACTAATATTTTTGTCAAGCTAGTAGCAGAGCTCCAGGGATGGAAATGTCAGTCGGTCCACCACTTTGATCCAGACCAAAATACCTAGACAAATATTGAATGAATTGAATGGAATTTTGCTTCCCACAGGTTGACGTTGTTGTCTTGACATCTATTTGCCATGACATTACATTCATATTTGCCACAGGATGAATTGTAATAACTATTGGTGATCCTTAAACTTTTCATCTAGCAACAAATAGATGGATATAAATTTAGTGATTTGTTATTTATTATTAAAATAATAAATCGTTCACCTACAACTTGGCAAAAAAAAATCTTCGAAATTAACAGGAATTACAATTCACAGGTGTAAACCTTTTTAATGCAGCAACAAATTGGTCGAAACTTTAACAGGAATTAAAATTTCAGTATGTAATGTATAATACATATTTAAAGGGACTGTTTGTAACTTCTTACACGTATAAATCAATCCGGGTCGGTGTCCCATGCGCGCTCGCGTGTGGCTACGCTGTTTAGACTCAGACTCCAACACAAACTACACGGTCTTCTGACCACGGTCGGGAGGCTGACGCAGGATAAGCCAACACTAGGATCAGCATTGATTCATGGAGAGACCTCCGTCTGGTCAGCTAACATTACTGCCAAGCAGCTGAAATATAGAGTGATATTGTGGTTTTAGCTGATGTGTGTTGCATGTATGTTGTGTTTTTGTGCCCTCTACTCTGTCTCCTTGGGTGCCGCCCTCCTCCCCTCCTGTGCAGCTGCAGTAGATGAAGGTACACAGCCTGCTGCTGATCAGCAATCAGGGTGGAGTATAAAAGAGCAGGAGAATGTTGCCAGTGGGCCAAACAGCAGTATTCAATACTGTGTGTGGTGGTTGACGGGTGTGTTGGAGTCAGCAGGGGTCTATTGTGAATTAAGTGTGTTTATTGCTATATTGTTAGGAAGTAGTGTTAAGTTGTTTACTACCTGATTGTTCGCTGCCTCTGTGGAGGTTTAAGTTGAGTACCTCCGGGTGTTTTTTTTGCTGCAATTTGTAAGCAGTAGCTTTAATTTGAGTGCTTTCACATTGGTTATTGCTTTATTTATTTAATTGTATACTTACACCCACGCTTTCTGTTAGAAAGTAGTTCTCAGTTGGTGTTTGTAAACTTCTTGTATTTTTTTTTAATAAATTGTGTAATTATTTTGCACACAATCCTGTTGCTAGCTTCTCTCATTCCTGGGTTTACAAATTTATTTTGTTACTCCCTTCATCCCCTGGACCTTAAACGGAGGGGAACGTAACACCGATGCTCGTTCATGTCTATGTAAAGCGAGCGCGAGCAACAGGACGCTGACTTTCGTTGACTTAAAGGCCACATGTGTCGCTGTTAACAAGCAATTTCTGATTCTTACATAGAGTCCTCTTTTAATAGATCGGCCCCATTGTCAGCGATGTCCGATGCAGCTTTTTGAGTCAGCATCGGCCCCATATCTGATCCGGTCCGGTATCGGTATCAGTGCATCTCTAACCAAAATATGTGTTAGATGTTTCACCGAATCCGTGAACATTTTGACCAGCAGGCGGCGATAGATATAAAATTCAGGGGACCACCAAAATGATCAGGATTCATCCTCTGGGGACCATGAATGTCCGTTCATGATTGACCGATTCATGTTGGCTTCTCTGTGCGCTCGCTGCTTTAGTTCTATAAACACAGGTGCCATCTTTTCCCCTCCCTATGTTTTGTTTTGTTTTGAGAGAGAGGGGGAGAGAGAGAGAGGACATCTATTGTGTGAGTGGCGGTTAATATCTGCACGTGTGAAATAACATAATTTGCTCGGACTAGGTATAATATAAATCTGACACCGTACCTAGTCCGTTCATTATTTCGACACGTGACAGGTGACTGTCAAACAGCTACAGCATTTAACGTTGGCTGAGGAGTGAAATAGAAAAAAAGACTAAGCTGAAAATGAAAAGTATTTACTT
Organism: Sebastes fasciatus; assembly: GCF_043250625.1. Taxonomy (NCBI): domain Eukaryota; kingdom Metazoa; phylum Chordata; class Actinopteri; order Perciformes; family Sebastidae; genus Sebastes; species Sebastes fasciatus. The sequence continues at coordinate 5,102,746 of NC_133804.1, forward strand.
TTATAAGACAGACAGAGAGAGAGGGAACGAGAGAGGAAACAATGAAGGATTGCAGTAGCATAATGCACCATCCTACCTGCAGCTGTTTTAACTGGAACAGACTAGAGAGACAGGAGGTTATATCAGAGATAAACAACACTTTACACCCACACACTCACTTAACTCGCTTAAAGGTACAGAAAGCGTTGACTCGGAAACGCACACCTCCACATAAAACACACAGTGCACATGCACACACACGTAGAAATGCATAAACGAACACACAAACATATGAATAACTAACTCTTTTTCCCCACTCAAAACACACTTCGTCTTTCTCTCCCTGCACGGATGTAATGTATTCACACTCTGATATATGGGTACAGTACTTCACGCCTTCTGTCTGTCTCACACAAACACACACACACTGGTTGTTCTTTTGAGATTGTAGTGTTGTGTTACTTTGACCAGTTAGTGTTGTTTAAGCTGCTATATGAAACAAGGGCCCATTTAATTTGTGATACTTTGTTAGCACCACAAACAAATGACAGCACAGCTGAGATGAGTTGTGGCCTCTATCCAACACCAGTGGAATTGTTATTCATCATATTTAAGTGGCAGTAGACAAGTTTTTCTGCTCTAACTTATTATTATGAAGTAAATGTTGATTGCACAATGTAATGCCGGTAGAATAATGACACCATCTGCGTTTAGATACGATATCCTGGGAAATGGATGCTCCATTTACGGCACAAAGGAAGAGGATTGAGCTTGAGTTGCACCTATACTTATGAAGGTAGTGAAGTAATAACACGGAGGCTTATATTTGCCAACTTTGAGACCTCAAAAATGGGGAGGATTTCAAAACCAAAGCAGGGGGATTTGGGGGTCCTCCCCAGAGAGACTTTGTTTCCTGTATTCTGGCGACTTTTAAAGAATGAAAATTAACTAAAGTATAATGCAAGAGCATTTTTTTGTTAAATAGGCTTGCTTTTAATTTTATTTTTAATTCTCAGGAAAGAAATCTGAATAATAATCGCCCCTTGTGTGAATCTCTGGTATAAACTAGGCTAATATTATCTCTTATATACGCTGTGCAGGAAAATGTGCCATAAATCGGAAGATTGTGACCCCGGGAAGAAACTGGGAGAGGGCGAATGAAAAACGGGAGTCTCCCGGGAAAATCGGGAGGGTTGGCAAGTTCCTCCGCCAAGGCCGAAGGCCTAGGAAGGAGGTTATGTTTTTATCGGTGTTGGTTTGTCCGTTAGCAGGATTACTCCAAAAGTCTGTGATGGATTTGATGGAAATTTGGGCTTTGGGTGTGGCACAATAAATCTATTCGATTTTGGTGGCGATCCGAATCATGATCCAGATTCAGGAATTTTTTTAAGGATTCCGATCAGCCAGAACTTTATGACAACTGTAGATTCGGCAATTTTTCACATAATACTCTGTGAAATTACAGTTGAGTTGGACCAAAGCACACTTGGTGATTGTTGGAAAGAGTAACGACGACGGTTTAAGTGAGTTTTATTTTGTTTCTGTCCAGCCTGAACGAAGTGTTTTACGATGCTCCGCTACGTACAGCTGATCTCAACATAAACACAAATCCACGTGGATGGCGCAAGCTGAACGGAGAGGGGAGCCAATCGTACTCGGGCACCTTGGCGGAGGTCTACGCTCTCCAAGTGCAATTTTAGTTCGGATTAGGATTCTTGTGGTTGTTTCTAGCTTTGGACAACAGACTGTATATAAAGATGGACGACGCGTCTCCACTTCCTCCTACTGTACAAAAGCGAAGCCAAAATATCGTGAATATGGGAGTGATGAGAACTACCTAAAATCACGGAAAAACATCTTTCGGAAAAATACATTTTGATGTGAACTTTGACCTTTTGGTCCATGTCCTATCCGCCAACATGGAGGGGGCGAGACCTATACTGCTGCCAGCCACCAGGGGACGATCAAGATGTTTAATATTTGCCTATAGTTATTATCACTTGCGTTTCCATTCACTTCCTCATTTTCAATTTAGGCATGAGAAAAAAGTCGTAAAACGTTTGATAAAAGCAAAATGCTTTAAAATGCAGTGGCAATGTCCTTTTAGTTCCCGTTTTGTGCATTTGAGGTTTGACTGGCACTCTTTTAATCTATAGAATACAGATTACAACAAGCAAACATAATACAAAATTTGTAACATATTGTCATATTTTTTCATAATCTTTTGTCCCATTTGAAATGAAGCCATCTTGTTGCTTCCAGTTTGTTGATTTACGTGACACAAGCCAGGACTTTAATGACGGTAACAGCAATCTTCAAACGCCTTTTTAAATCATCTCAAAACCTGATTTGTTTGTCATTATTTTGTAGTCAAATAGAACTTTCACTCTGACATCACAGCTATTTGAAAAAATGCAGTTAATTTGACAGTGTTTACTTGACCCATTCACAAATACATCTCTTGGACAAGCTCTTGAATATTGTTGAATAACTTTTATGTCTTAATGCCACAATATTTGCCTTTGTCTACTCATGGAAAAGCTGCTTTGTGTCATTTAAATATCCCCATTCATGTCAGATTTATGTCTGGGTTGCTTAGTAAAGTGTATTTTTTACTAAACTATCGACCCTTGTTATTCATTCTTTCATTGTTTGTTAAAGCAACCTGATATCTGATCTCACTTTTATAACTGTTTGGCATTAATAAAGTAGTGTAATAAAATTATCATGTTTTAGCAACGATCGCTCTTTGCTCAACAACATCTAATGTTTCCCGTTCAAATATATTAATAAACTACATAGTTACCAATCAAAAACTTTTATTGCTGTTCAATGCAAAACTATTCACTTGCATGACACTATGCATTTTTACAACTATATACAGTGGAGGAAATAAGTATTTGATCCCTTGCCGATTTTGTAAGTTTGCCCACTTACGAAGAAAAGAACGGTCTATAATTTTAATGGTATGTTTATTTTAACAGTGAGACAATATAAAAAAAAAATCCCGAAAATCACATCATATAAAAGTTATAAATTGATTTGTATTTTATTGTGGGAAATAAGTATTTGATCCCCTAGCAACCAACAAGAATTCTGTCCCCCACAGACCGGTTAGATTAGTCCTCTCGCTTTAAGAAAGTACTCCGAATCTCAACTCGTGACCTGTATAAAAGACACCTGTCTCAACTCATTACCTGTATAAAAGACACCTGTCCACAATCAGATTCCAACCTCTCCACCATGGGCAAGACCAAAGGGCTGTCTAAGGACGTCAGGGACAAGATTGTAGACCTGCACAAGACTGGAATGGGCTACAAGACCATCAGCAAGTAGCTTTGTGAGAAGGAGACAACTGTTGGTGCCATTATTCGGAAATGGAAGAAACACAAAATGACCATCAATCGCCCTCGGTCTGGGGCTCCACGCAAGATCTCGTCTCGTGGGGTATCGATGATCATGAGAAAGGTGAGGGATCAGCCCAGAACTACACGGGAGGAACTTCTTAATGATCTCAAGACAGCTGGGACCACAATCACCAAGAAAACCATTTGTAACACACTACGCCGTAATGGATTAAAATCCTGCAGCGCCCACAAGGTCCCCCTGCTCAAGAAGGCACAGGTACAGGCCCGTCTGTTTGCCAATGAACACCTGAATGATTCAGAGAAGGCTTGGGAGAAGGTGATGTGGTCAGATGAGACCAAAATCAAGCTCTCTGGCATCAACTCAGCTCGCCGTGTTTGGAGGAAGAGAAATGCTGAAGAACCCCAAGAACACCATCCCCACCGTCAAGCATGGAGGTGGAAACATTATGTTTTGGGGGTGTTTCTCTGCTACGGGGACAGGACGACTTCACCGCATCGAAGGGAGGATGGACGGGGCCATGTACCTTGAAATGTTGGGCGACAACCTCCTTCCCTCAGCCAGGACACTGAAAATGGGACGTGGATGGGTCTTCCAGCACGACAATGACCCAAAACATACGGCCAAGGCAACAAAGGAGTGGCTCAAGAAGAAGCACATTAAGGTCATGGAGTGGCCTAGCCAGTCTCCGGACCTTAATTCCATATCAAATCTGTGGAGGGAGCTGAAGCTTCGAGTTGCCAAGCGACAGCCTCGAAACCTTAAGGATTTGGAGATGATCTGCAAAAAGGAGTGGACCAAAATCCCCCGAGATGTGCGCAAACCTGGTGACCAACTACAAGAAACGTCTGACCTCTGCTTGCCAACAACGTTTCTCCACCAAGTACTGAGTCATGTTTTGCTAGGAGATCAAATACTTATTTCCCACAATCAAATGCAAATACATTTTTAACTTTTATATGTGATTTTCTGGATTTTTTTTTTTATATTCTGTCTCACTGTTAAAATAAACCTACCATTAAAATTATAGACCGTTCTTTTCTTTGAAAGTGGGCAAACTTACAAAATCGGCAAGGGATCAAATACTTATTTCCTCCACTGTACATAGCAAGTGTTTCACATTTACATTGCATGCTGCTTAAAACCCAAAACCACACTACTAATACATTTACAGCTAAATACAAAAACGTAAACACGCATGTTACATCCTCGTTTACCAAGTACGTTCTTGCAAATAAATGACTACAACTTGTATGCACAAACTACAACTCTTATAACACGCACAAAATAATGAAAGATAATATAAAATATTTTACACTTCTTAACACAAGAGTCACAATTTGTTGTGTACAAAAGGGTTTGGTATCACAGTGACAGTTACGGTTGTGTGTTGGACAAGTGCAAATTAGATCACGTGTTGCTGTAAAGTGTCAGTAGTGTCTGTATCAGTAGACTGCATGTGTATATATGCAGACAAATTGCTCATCATACAGTATTGTATGTTACAGAAGAACTCTGGAGTACAAAAATCACAGACATGCTGAGACAGAAGTGAGGAACAAAAATGGGATTTTGTTATGTTATGCATACCATGCAATGAATGTGTTTCTATGTGCACACATTATGAACATGCACAACACAGAATGTCAATACGACTGTAGCTATTGCAAGAGTGCATCTACATCAATGTTGTCAAAGTCATCTATGTCTTTGTTGCTGCTGCTGTCACTTTTGTCAGAACTTTGTTTTGTTGCGCCACGCCTTCTTTGGGTGCGTTATTGTGGTGCATGCTTGTAAGTATCAGTTCTGTGTTGTAATGTACTTCAAAGCTGTCTCCATCAATAAAATGCTCTTCAATATCCTGCACATCTGCCATCAGATGGGTTTGAAACGTCTGTTGTAAATACGTTTTCAGTACCGACATTGGCAAGGTCAGTCTGATGGTCCTGTTGTCCCGTGTGTCCAGAATTATGGTGCCACTGATGTTGGGCACAATAGGCGTTGCTGCGCTGCAATAACTTGCATCCTTCACAGCTAAAGTTTTTGCATTTACAGTCAAACGCTGTCTGGCGACCTCCACAGAGTTTGCATATTCTCCTATTTGACAAACACACTGCTGAAATGGCAGTGTTGACTACCTGCACTTGTGGTTCCTGGTCGTCTGGTTGACAAACACTGTTTCGTGTGCACGTGAGGTTAATTATATTGTCTTTCAGTCTCGTATCAATTTTTGATAGTGTACGATTTGTTGCCGTTTAATTGAGTAATCTGCTGTTCCCATAATAGCAGTTTAATTTTGCCAGTATGGTCATTTCTGCATCTCCGTCTCCGTTCTCCTGATGCTGATTACTTTGCTTGTGGAGGATTTGCCTACTATTTGCACACATATTTCTCCTACCTGCAAAACAAAAGAACATCTTTGTGTAAACAGTCATCCTTGTGTACTAGTAATACAACAACGACACTAGTTAAAGTGAGACACGTTCACTGTAACTAGTAGACGTTATAAACACAGAATCAATATAGTTTAACATACATGATGTTATTGAAGTTGACACAATTGTGCTCTGTGGTGCTATGCAACACTAACTGTTCCTCATGCTTAGCTTTGATAACATTCAGTTTTTGTCCTATGATGTGTATTTGAATGCGTCCAAGGCTCAATTCATACATTGCCGAACAGAAACGTGATTATGTTGAACCAGGCGCCTGTACTACAAAGCTGAATTTGAAGTTATGGAAGTCATTTCAGGTTCAACCATGCATTTTCAGTCCTACAATGGTGGCATATATATATATATATATATATATAGTTACATTAGTCGTGCACTCTAATCACAGGGCCAGCTGGTTTAACCGCGCTCTAACAAACTACAACTAGCTTAGCCACATTTGTTTCTGTACATAACAAATACGCGTTTGCTACAACATTACCGTTCTGTATGCCTTTATAGAACCACAATGCTAAAATTTATACACGCTACAAAAAACATTTAGTCACACTGTTAGGACACCGAGAAAAGCTCGTTGACAAGGTCGAACATAATCACAAGACTCAAGAGTTTTCAAAAGATATACAAGTTTTTATTTAAGAGCAACACAGAAATAGTAGACCAATAATTAACAAAAGAGCTAAGTTAAGTAAAAGAACCAAACTAACCCCTAAAGTTTTACCCATAACTAACTGAACTGGTGAGCCGGCATAAAGGAACAAAAGAGGGGAAGCCACCTCAACCCAGCTCTTACAGAGCCGGCGGAACCGGGTGCTTCCCTCTACCCCTGAACAACATAACCCCAAACTAAACCCTGACAAACAGAAACAAAACACCGAAAACGAAACCACCGGACTCACCAGAAAAGATAAAGAACAAAACAAAACTACAAGTGGTCACTATGCTGCGGCCAGGCCAGAGTGGAACCGAGACTGATCCAAAATCCCATTCCCCTCTGTAATAACTCCCAATCAAGAGAGCAGCCACACCTGGAGAGAAGGAACACAGACCAAGATTAGGCATGAGACAGGATCAGCATGATCAGAAGGAGGGGGAGCATAACACACATACACAATGTGTATTGTATCACCAACACTCGACTTAACTCATAAAAATACATGACATTTAATAAATCGTGAACTTACTCAGACTTTTTCGGACGTTGCGGAGTTTAACCGGAGATTTCTGGCTGGCGGCTTGTTGAAAGCTGCTGTGTTTGTCTGACGAGAAAGCAACTCCACGGTGAAACTCCTCTCGCGTTGTCTGAATTAAGAAATTAAAATACGGCGCTTGGCTTTTCTTGGACAGCTGAATATCACTGACACTGTGCAGATAGCCGCAAACTGTTGTTTCATTGTCGTCCATTCTCTTTTTTCGCTGGTGAAGCCATCTCGATGTGTGGACGTCTTGAAGAATCCAGAGTTTATGATAACTGTCTTCACCCTGTTTTTATTCAAGATGGTCTTCTTCTGTTGTTGGTTTCAGGCACTTGACCTTCCCATTTGTGAAATTAGCGCCCTCTTCAGTCTTGGTGGTGCTGACGTTTATAGAAAAGCCACACTACGGGTCTAGTTCACTGCAATGAGAGGTCATTAAACGTGCTGCTTCAGCTTAGCTGGTAGGACAGCTACCAACTGGACAATCTTTTCATTTTTAATGCAGAGGCCCTGGGTTCGAAACCCACCAGTGACCTTTTGCTGCACGTCAACCACTCTGTCTCTCCCCCTTTCATTACTATGTCTTTGTATCGATAAGGCAAAAAACAATCCCCATAATTACTTATTATAACATCTATAAAATATATATAATTCATTGATATTTCATATTTTCACCGAAGATTCCATTCCATTCCATTCTATGTAATTACTTGTCTGTGTATGTCCTAACATATGTCTACTAATCTGTACATTATGATTTCATTTATGTTTTTATTATTCTTTTGTCCCATTTGACATGTTGCAATCTCTTCGCTCTTTGTTTGTTGATTTACGGGACACAAGTCAAGACTTTGATGACAGTCGCAGCAATCTCTCAAACGCCTTTAGATCATCTCTAAATAGATTGTTTGTCATCATTGTCAAATTATGCAAGAACTTTCATTGTGACATAGCAAAAGCTTCACAAACTTATCAAAACTTAATCTAAATCCTGTTGCTGTGTCATTGCGTTTTGCAGATATTGACCAATGCACTTTAAAAGAACACGACTCAGCACATCAATAGAACAGTTTCTTTCTAATCAACCACTAGGGAGTGCTACGGGTCAACCTAAACATACGACATCGTTTGTCCTGTCAATAACTAACTCACTAAATACGTTTGATGACATTCTTACACTAACTGTGTAAAACGATTGCAAATACTCCATGAGGGCAACACCTGTCCGAAATATTTGCATGTGTAACTAACAGACCGGTGTAAACGGAACCGAAGTGACACATCCAACCTGGTGGATTGTCAGTACTAAACTATCTTTAAACTAGATTAAAGGGACAAATTAGCTAAATTTACAGTAAGGACGATTGTTACCAAATTTTCTGTGGATCATTATTGGACCAATCTCATCAAACGCTGCATAAAGCTTGTTGATATATTTTTGCATTTTGAAGCTGCTAACCAACACATTTTGCAATAAGAAATTGGCCGTAATTCATTGACCATTCCAATCATCATAAATCTTGGTAGATATCTTCAGTATGTGATTGGTAGTATGTGTACCAAAGCTGTTTTAGCTCAACCCATAGGGGGTGCCACAAATACCAACAAATTTTAGCTCAAAACCTGGTTTACAGAATTTCACCAAATTTGGTGCACATGCCTTGGGGCAAGTACTAAACAAGATCTGAGGTGTCATATTGATTGGTGCATGTTGGCGTGGCATATTTAGCATTTTAGGCTATATTATGCCTTTGCTCAATCAGCTTTGAGCAAAAAAAGCTTGAACCCGCGAACTGTCGCTTGCGGCTGTAATTATGTCATGTTGTTGCGCCCTCTTCTTCTGCAATGGTTTAATAGCACCCCACTGGATAATAAGCGCCACCAACCGTTTATCTCTATGCACTCAGGCAGGCTGCTGAGCAGGGTGGAGTGGCTGGAGGAATGAGCTGAGGCGGCGTGAGGATGGCTCGATGGGAGGCTGGCACTGGAATCCAGAACACAGGAGAACACAATGTTAATACTAGAAGCAAAGGAAACACAAGAATAACTCTGGTAATTATAATACAGAGCGGCCAAGAGAATACCAACTGGTAGGCAGAACAATCTGGCGAGGACTGGCAGGAAAGCTGGTGTTCTTGTACTGTGGGTTGATTAGGTGATTGTTGACAGGTGCAGAGTGCAGAGTGGAGAGTGAGACCAGGGCTGCATCCCAAAACTCTTAATTTTCATTTCCTCGCTCCTCGATCCTCGCTTGAACCGGAAGTAGTTCTGGTGCGCCATTTTGAAGACCGTCCCAAAGCCCTTATTTGTGCATCGAGGAGCGAGGATCGAGGATCGAGGAGGCTTGCCGGAGGAGCTATGAGCGAGGATACACCAGTGTATCCTGCACGGAAGTCTTTTACCGACCAACATGCCCCCTTATTGGATATCAGTTACTGATTGGACGCTGCTGCCGATCAGACTGATCTGATAACTTTACCTCTCAACATCACTGGAGTTTCATACCGGAGTGAAGACAGATCACAGATTAAACGTTTTATAGTTTAGTTGTCTTCTGATTCACCATCTAGTTATAATGTGTGTTAATTGAAGCTCTGAGCAGCAGCAGAAGGACCTGCAGTAGCTCTGCTTCACACACCGTCAGTGAAGCAGCCTGACAGTCAGAGGGGTTTATAATACTTGACAAACTGACTTAAAATAACTTTCTGCATTTATTAGAATGATTTGTCTTTTCATGATCTGTTATTTCCCCCGTTAACTTTTATTTATGAAACTATTAAAGTCAGAGAGAGAAGGAGAGTCTGTCTGTCAGCAACAAACACCGTTTACATCATTTATCCTCATTTCCATTCAGTCACATGAGGCTGATGATTCCTGAACGTCGGGTTTGATATACATCATTTACATTTTCCCTTTAGCCTAATAAATAATGTACAGTGTTAAAAAAACACCATAGTCATATTCTGGGTTATGAAATAATTAACTCACAATCAGAATATCAATAACTACAGACGCTAATAATGAATAAATAATGTAAAGTTATTGTGCCAGTAGAGATGGTTCCTGAGCATCTAAGCAGTCCACAGTAGAAATACAGGCTGCAGCTTGCACTTGTCTTTATTAGTATTACTACAGTTCAGACACAAACAGCTGTTAAAGTTGACTGACAGCTGATCCAGCTGTGATCAGCTGCTGCTGTCATCAGAAACGGACGTCGCTTCACGTGACGCTTCAGAGGAAACGACCGTCCCATGTCGCTTAAATCGAATTTCCTCGTTTCCTCTCTCCTCGCATGGTTTCCTTGCGTCTCTCCATGCTTCCCTGGTGGGAGGGACTAAGACGCAAGGATGAGACGCAAGTGAGGGAAACAGGGATGCAATTAAGAGTTTTGGGATGCAGCCCAGGTGCCTGATGAGGAAGCCGCACCCCTGCCACACCCACACAGACAGGCAGGGGAGGGGGAGACCCAGGGGAAGCAGAACACCGGAAAACTACTGGAGTCAAGGCCAGAGCCGTGACACACCCTAGAGGACACTTTATCACATTTTCTCCACTGGAAGGGCACCCTAAAGGGCTTTTTATCACATTTAATCAACTGGAAGGGCACCCTAGAAGGCACTTTATCACAATTTCTCCACTGGAAGGACAGCCTAGGGCACGTTGTTACATTTTCCCCACTGAAAGGGCACCCTAGAGGGCACTTTATCATGTTTTATCTACCATAGACCCAAGAGGGCACCAATATTACATATTGTAGAAAAAAAATCTAAATTTTCAGTACTATTGTGACTGCTACGGTTCGTTGATTGTCATAAATTTAGGCCTGCTTGTAACAACGACATGTCCTGCATGTTAAGTCATCACTAAAGTGGCACAGGACCTGATACATCCCAGTATAGTGCAGGAACAGAAATAGGCCACGCTGCATTACCTGTCCTGGCAGACACAAGACAACGATAAATAAATCAGGATCGAGATCCGGCACTGCGCGCTCGGCCATACGCTCTGCCGCGGCGGGCGATTTACAGAGCCCAGGACGCTAAATCCAACCTGACAAGAGCTGCATCAAACTTTTACAGCCTTGTAAGCGATCCGCTGCTGCACTGGGGAGCTGTTTTATTGGACAGATTAAAATTGCATGGTTCATAGTGAAATATATGTACACACACATACACGTCTCCTAGTGTTTCAGGGTGAAAAAAGGTGCGGAGAGAAAAAATCTTCCTCCTGTCGTACACTACATACCTTCGACTTCTCCAGTCTCCTGTCCTCAATTTCTCCCTCCACCTTAATTACCTCATTTTCTTAGAGAATTCCTTGTGAATTTTCCAAATGATTCCTCTTGGGGAGGGAGTAGCAGTGCAGCCATAATTAACCAGCATTAGTTCACCGGTGTGCAGTCAGAAAGTGGGACATCTACCATGGCTGCATCTGCATATGGCTCGCTGGTTAATTAATCTGCATTATCGGTCTCCCCCGAAGGGAATTTTTCATGAAATTACACTTTCTATTTCAGATTTTTTTTGGGGCTGCCGTCTGGCAATCAACCAGCATAAGGCAGTTAAAAAAAGGCAAATGAACTAAACTACCGTGTGTATTTTAAGCCATCGGTGAACTAAATCTCCCTACATGATCGTCAGCCATGTGGAAATTCAAATACAGTATCGAGCAGTCGGAAGACATAACAACTAACAGGCAATTAAAGTTTTGTTTTTCCTCTGCAAACAACAATAACTCATATGTATGCGTGGAGAATATGCTCATCTAAATTCATGGGAACAAAAATATGTGGGAGAAGGCTGCATGCTGGTGGATCAATTATAGCACGTATTAGCTGATTTCCAGGAACAAATTTCTGCGTGACAAGAACTGTATGCGCATATAAATAGTTGACATGAAAGCACGCCGGGAAAGTTATTAGAAGAATCCGACAGAAGGCTTGGTCCTATTTGTTTCGGCATGTAAAGCAATCTGTAACTGACATGAAACCATATGGGTTAGACACACATGAGTTGTTCATGTACATGAACACGCAAAGAGAGATTACTCGTGAAAAACACACATCGCCCTCCTAAAACCGGGATTGTGGTTTCCAAATCTAATCTGGAGTGGTTGATCTTATGGTGATATAGTTGGAATGTTCTGGGACCCATAAAACCCAGCCTCTGGAAGAAATGAGCATTTTTTCCTAAAGCCTTAAAGCCTCTCAACTTTAGGTAGTCTTCACACATTGGCTGCAAAACCATCGAGTATGTGTACATGCACAGTAGTTTTCCGGTTTTGAGTCTTATCTGGGATATGACGTTTACATAGATCACGTGACAATTGATTGTGCATATCCCTGCATCAGGGGAGGCTGGTCCACAGAGGCAGAGGAGGTTGCTCCTCCTCTATTTTTGAGAAGCAAGACGGAGATCAAAATATGAGTAATCAGTTGAAATAAAACCATAATCGAGTCTCATCCATCAAATCCATCATTTGAATTCTGATTAAAATGATTCAACAGAGACACCTGCAAGGCAGGCAAGAAAGTGGTGGTGGTGGGGGTAAGGGAGGATGGGGTCCTGCTGTCCTCCCTTGAGGCAAAACCTCTTCTATCAATTCATAAAGTGTTTAATTTTTTTCATACTAATCTGTGACAAAACCACGTAAAATGACACTCCAAGGGAGGACATCCTCCGTTACCAATCAACAACCAGAAGAATACAATATTGACGTTGCGTTGGTCCAATGATAATGTCCAAATATAGGCCTGTACAACACAGTCCAAAATTTCCCTTTCTTATCGAGGAGCTATACTATTTCCGTTAGCCAACGCAACAGTTAGGTTGTTGTAGCAGCCCTGAGGGACCCGTCTACGTAGCGCGAGCGCGAGCAACAGGACGCTGACTATCGTTGACTTAACAGCAAACAGGTGTCGCTGTTAACAAGCAATTTCTGATTCTTACATCGGTTCCCTTTAAACCTTTTTGTAATTTGTATCCATCACAGGCCGTTGCAGGTTAGGTCATGGACACCTGTTACTGGTTGACTAACAAGCTCAGAGTCGAAACGTATTGAACTTTGACTGCAGTGCCGAGGCGATGCACAAAGCCATTCTGCTGCTGATCATGTGCAGAGAGCCTTGCTGTCAGCTAATGATGATTAGGAGACATTTCTGATGGTGACATGAGTGATATACAAGCTTCTCCCCTTTGGGGCAGCATCACATCTAAAGGCTATGACTGAACTAAATGCATGTCGAAGGCCTTGAGACAGCTCCACAGGAACACTGCGTCCACTCGTGCCCTATCGCACAAGATATGAAACCTTAAATTACAAAACATATTTTTATCTACAGACCAACGTGCCATTAATCTGGGGGATATTCTTGTAAGAGCGGATGAGTTTGCACTTCCTCAACTCCCCTCCACCCACGTGGTTCCTCCTGGTGAAACTCTGCCAATTCTAAAGCAGTGATTAAGGGGGATTCTTCTCTTAATCTCCATTCAGGGAGGAAGATGAAAGTCTGGGGCTGAATAACCTGTAATACTCAATTCATTTTATTAAAGTGCCCATGTGGTTTCTACTTTGTCGGAAAGTCAAAAACATAATTCAGGATATGTCTTACAGAATGTATAATAATATCAAAAGCTGTGATAAAAGATCTCCAGCAGCTAGACACTTTAAAACAATGGGTCTCTTAAGGGGTTTAATTAAGGTTTCACGAAAATGAGTCGGACACCTTAGAAGGGAATGAAAAACCTTGTTTCAAAAAGAGGCAATCGGGATCAGACAGCACTACAGACAGGAAACCCACTTGATTTATGGAAGATCTACAATTTTACAATTTTCTCTAGTACTGTTCATGCCTCTGAACATGGACTATTTCTTGGCATGGTGACTTTGTCATTTGATTTGTTGACGTGTCCAAAGCTAATGAAGTCTGATGCTGCAGCTTCCATAAAGGAAAAGTTAACATTAAAACATTTGCCACATTAAAGGAGTACTTCACCCCCAAAATGACCATTTGTATATCAATCGTTACCTTGAATTCTTGAAGAAAACTATTTTTCTTGCATGCCTCCACGGTGTTCGGACCCACAACACTCAAAATGGCGAAGGGCCAGTGGACTACATTTCCCAGGGTCCATGAGTCCTTAACTCCGCCTGTGACCGGTGACGCACCCACAGCATACAGCCGGCTGTCCTTCCTGCATTTGTCAGTTTAAACCGTGTTGTTTTTAGTCTGGATTATGACTGTAACTTCGTATTTGTGTAATATTCTCATACGATCTGCGCACCGAGCTCTGATTGGTCAGTAGGCGGTGCTTTTATACGAGTTGATCTCTTATCTGGAACATAACCTGCTCCGGAGAAGGTTAGATGTTCAGCGTCAGTTACCATGGCGATCTACCCCGGTAGGAAGTGAACCAACATCTTAGGACTGAAAACCCTGAAAGGTTAACCCTGAAGTTACCTCGCTAACCCTAAACCCTGCTTCGTAATACAGGCCTCTGAACACAGTCACAAATGACAGCATTCGACACAAGGAACCAAATCTCCTCTGCTGGGTCATCCAACACCACGATAGACACGACGCCAGCTAAGCTAAAAAACAACAACATGCTAACGCTAAGTAGCACATATCTTTCCATTCCTTTAAAGAGGTCTATGTAGAGACTTAGAGTCCCAGCTATTTTTCATTCAATCTGTTAAATCTGTTCTAGGCTGCGGGAAAGTTTTACAAATATAAAACCTTCATAGATTAAAAGCTCATAAGACTAATGATTGACCTTGTTTGCAGTTGAAGGTTTTAGAGATGTCTCTTTTATAATGCTGGCTTTTTAGCCACCATACTATTATGTTTTTCCTATCTGTTTTTCTATGTATGTTCTTTGGGGGTAGCAGAACAAGTTGTAAATACATCCCTCTTCATCTATTCTCGAGGGAAATATATTGCTCTTTAGCTGCTCAACTTTCTACTATGTTCACCAGTTAGTCAATAAATGTAGTCGCTAAAAAGCTCCGTAGAGCTGAGGGGAACTGCAGAGTTGGATATTGATATTTCTCCACATTTGTTCACAAAACATATCCGTTGTCAATATAAAATGATTAAGTGTAGCTTTAAACTAAGTCTGTTTTGTTTTTTGTAACTAATAAATGAATTACGTAACTGTTTCACATTGAATTATAGTCTTGACAAGATGCAAGTTGACGGAAATTCCTTCTTATTTAATATTTTCAAAAATACCCTTTCCAGGACATTTGCATTAGCGTGTATCATCTGTCACGACTAACAGCGATGTGGGATGAAAACCATGTGAGATGAATGCGAATGCCAGGATGTGTATTTAAACACATTCCTGTTGCTTTTTATCAGATCAGGCGCGGGGAAAGGGAATCTACACATACACTGATACAAAGTAGCTCACATGAAGGCGCATGGCCCTATCTCAGTCTCACAACAGTACACATAAAAGGATTAGCGGTTCGCATGGGAAGATGAATCAGATCCGAGGGAAGCCAAGCAAACAGGGCCTGCTTGTTGATCAGGGCTTACTGTTGGCCATCGACCGCATACTGCCTGGAGATAAAATGAACTGATGAATATTGCATGCTCTTTATCTCTAGGTTTGATCGCGGGCGTTTTGTACCTTGCTTTTGTGCAGTCCAGTGGTCTCGGTGATCAATCAGTGCCGGCGGGACCACCTGTCTTGATGTCTCTGTCATCAGCACTATATGTCTGAATTAGGTGCGGTCAGTGATGCTTTCCGGGACTTTGTGTTGTCTTTCCAGGTCCAATTTCGGCTGCCAGTCTTGCACTGTGTGTGAAGGCCAGCTGACCCTCTCAGATGGGGGTTGCAGCTTTCACTGCTGTTTTGACAGAAGCTACAATCTGCCTTGCTGGGGGGGGGGGGGGTGCTCGCCGTGGGTTAGGCCTATGCAGTTGGTGTCTGGCCCTCTGAAAAAAATGTTGGTCTTTAGTCAAGTCATTTAGTCATTAAAGCTGCAGTGGGTAGAAATGGAGCAAATATGATTAAAATGTATTTTTTTTTTTTAAGATTATGAATTTGGGCTTTTTAATGCCTTCATTGATAGAGAGAGAGTTAGTTATGAAAAGGGGAGAGAGAGAGGGGATGACATGCAGCAAAGGGCCACAGGTCTGATTTGAAACCTGGGCCGCTGCAGTAAGGACTGATCCTTGGTACATGTGGCCCGCTCTATCAGGTGAGCTGCAGCGGCGCCCCAAAAAACAGTTATTTTTATAAAACGGTCACTATATCCTGACTTTAGTGCATGAGACAGGTAATCTGAAAAAAAAATCATGTGCCTCGGTGTCCTCCGGTGCTCCTGATGGCATCTGCAAGATTTCACAGACTGGAGGAAAACAACCAATCAGAGCTGATCTGGCGTCTGCCGTCTATTAGAGCCGGCTTACCTCTGCATCGACTCAAATGAAGCAAATATATCGATTCTGGCATTAAAAGATCAATTTCAAAATCGTAAAAAAAAAAAATCAGGACACATAGGTGAATCAATATTTTTCCCCACCCCTACTGTCGATGTGCTCCCATTTATGGCTGTATTTGCACATAAACACACAGAAAAAAAACACATTTTCCTCATGGCCAATGGAAAACCTGATGAGCTATAGAGGTCAGTCTCCAGCTTCACATCCACAAACTCTCACAGTCTCTACCTCACTCACGGGGGGGAATTGGACTGCCTATTCCCATCTTATTTGACCCCATCACTGCTATCACCTACAAGGCAAACACAATAGACCACCATGACATTGACCATCTATTACAAAAACACTTTACTTTCCTTCGGACGCACATTTAAGTCCTTAAGGGGTGAATGCCTTGGTTTAGTAAAAAGCTTTGTGCTCACGCCACGCCACACAGAATCCCCTCATGGCCTATGCTATAGACAGTACTGCCATTGCTACCGCTGCATGCTTTGTACAGAGCTTTCTGCTGCTCATTTCAATGTGTCTCTAACCCTTGCATGAATCCACCCTCTGTCATCATCTTTCATCATCTCCCGTCTTCTCCTTGACATGTGATCTTCCTGACACATGATGAAGGGCTGGTTAACGGTACAGAGGAAGATGTTCACCCCTTCCGGCAAAGAGGCCGAGTTCAAACAAGCAATACAGCGCTTTTCCTGTCAAGTCCAGTCAAGTCACATTTATACATAGAGCGCTTTTAACAAATCTATACTCCGTCACGACGCACTTTGCAGAGAACAAAGGGGCACAACAGAGAAGAAGCACATCAGACATTGAAAGATGCGTGATGAAATAAGGTCTTGATCATGTGTGTTACTGGAGACGACAGATAAGGAAAGCTCAAGGGTCTTACAAAAGAGGAGCAAGCCAAAGCTGGTTTGAAAAGTTTTGAATTCTGAATTAATACGCGGTACTTTTTAACAAATCCCCACAATCTAGTAAACTAAAAAAAAAAAGAACACAGAGATTCACCTTTGCTTTTCAGACATTAAGACTAAGGGGCCTTATCTTACACCTTGGGCAAAGCGGCGCACAGCGCAACTGTCATTGCTAGTTTCAGATCGACACAGTTGTCGTTTTCACGCCCAGCGCCCACATTGTGTAAGTACTTGTGCCCATTTGTGCACACATGGGCGTGTTGGTCTTAAAATGAGGTACGCTCAGGTGCATTGTCTTGAGGCAGCAGAAAGCGATTGCGGCATTGACCAACAAAAACCTGGCGCGGTATTTTCCTGCTATTTAAAGGGCTCATTATTCAGATAGTAAGATGCGTCTACACAGGGTTCACAACACTCTTGTTACACACACAGGGACATGCAGCATTGCTCCTCCTCCTCAGTTACGCTTCGTCCACATTGGGAACATCAGGAGCGCGTGGCGGCTGCGTGGCGTGGCGGCTGCATGATTGACGCATCGGGGTTCACACCAGCTGCGTTTCTGCTGCTGTCAGCCCTTTTTTTCTACATAGAGTTTGCCTTTTTATAATGGCCATTTAATTTCATTATAAATATCATTTATATTTATTTTAGACAGAAAGGTTAAGAAACGTGTGGTAATTTGTAAATAATAGTAATAAAACCCCGTACTGTATTCATTCATGGAGCTCTCCAAGTCACTGCATGTTCTACATCACTGTCCTGCAAAAATTTCAGAATAAAAGTCTTGTGTTAAGAGATGAACAAATTATGTCCACAGAAAAAAAACGCTTGAGAGCTTTCATTTTGAAATGAAAGCAGGTAGTGTTGATTTAGAAATAAATCTTAGCTCACACTATCATACAATATGAAAAATGAAAGAAAAATCATAGGGTGCATAAATAACTGGGTTGCCTGACTTGGCATGACTAGGCATGAAGAAACTATAATTCATTGACAATTGATGAATTTGGCAACATATCTGTACCAAATTGTAGCCTCTGCCAATCCATCTAATAGTTATTGAGATATTTGAGACTGGACTCAAAGTGATGGACAAACTGAAATTGTCATCCCTGTAACCATGCTTCATGGCTAAAAAGTATTTTCAAAAGTCACAACAGTGGCAACTTCACAGTGATGACTAGACTTTAGGAAGTCACTGTCCCATGGCTGTTGTTGGCCAAAAACTAAAGTTCAGTACATAACTTTCCTTAAAAAACACAAAATTGTCATGTCTACATTTCTGTTCGCGTACGGATTACACAAATTAGATGTTAATTTGTGAGTTGTAGAGAAATATTCTTGACCTTTAAAATAGAGCCAGGCTAGCCGTTTCCCTCTGCTTCCAGTCTTTATGCTAAGCTAAGCTAATCGCCCGCTTGCAAGAAAGCAAATAAGAGTATTTCCAAAGAAGTTGAACTCTTCCTTTTTTAAATTTTTGCATGACTGACACCTCCGCACATGTTTAGGCAAAGCCTTCGAACCAAGCTAGGAAAACCGACCTTTGATAGCTTACATTCTTTTGTTACATATACTGTATAAATAAATAAATAAATGTAAAACGAAAATAGACTGAACACGTGGCAGATATCAAAGGCCACCATCAAGCTCACACTGCTATACAAGTCCACGGTTGACAGCAGAACTTGTGTGATATGTTGTATCTCTGTGATTTACAGGGAAAAAAGAAGTTACACGCCTCTGGCTAAGTGTAAGAGTTCAAAAACATGATGCTGCTGCTGTGATTCATCTTTCATCCTCAGCCTGAAAGAACAGGAACTTTTTAATTTGACAGTTGTTCAAGTTTATTAATAGACAAAAGAACATATGATGTAATGGAATTACTTTGAATCCATTGTATTGAATACTGTTAAGAGTTGTAGGGCTTTCTAGTTTCTTTGACGGCTGGCTCGACTATATGTTACAAAAAGAACAAGCTCGACCCATGCTGTATGTGTTAAATATGAAGCATAAGGAAACTTTCAAAGGACAGCTTAGTCTTTTTCTTTGTGGATGCAAGTTCTCAAACACTATTGGGCCTATATAATCAATTTTGGTTTAACAAAATCATTACCTGAAGTTCATCGTGTCGTATCTCTAATACTTAAAGGATCCAGTCAGTCGATCTTATCAATCTTTTAACCAAGGGACTTGTTACCGTCTATCATCAGACAGTGTAATTTGTGCTATCAATCATTTTTATAATAGTGGATGTCAAAAGTGGTGAATATCTCAATTTGGAATTAAAACTCCTCCTCTCTGGGGATATCTCCCTCCCTATAGAGGAGTTTGGTGCTTAGTGGGACTGAGGCCAAAGACATTTTTTTTTAATTATTTTTTGTCTTGATCCAATTTTCATTCAAATGATCAAAGCCTCCCCTGGGGGATTTTCTACCAGCCTGTCTGTTAAAGTACAGTAAGTTTCCTTTGACCCTGACAGACCATCTTCAGATGGTGAGGAAGTGAATAAAAGGAAGGGGCAATGCAGAGGAAGCAATTAAGCCCAGACCCCGAATAAAAAAAACACATACACGGAGGCACGCAGGTGCACTTACACCCACAATTACCCCACAGCCTGCTTCGAGACGGAATTGTTTGATTGCACCATACTGTATTAACTAGGGCTGTCAAAGTTAACGCAATAATAACGCGTTAATGCAAATTCATTTTAACGCCACTCGTTTTTTTAACGAATTAACGCAACTTTTTAGGTTGTAGCGGGCTCAATTTTAAAGCAAGAGTGAAGATACTGACATCATATGAAACTAGAAAACCTAAAGAATCCATTGGTGTCATACTAGCTTGTCACAAAGGAGGTTAAATAACGCTCCAAACTTATGCTAAATTTTGGCGAGGAAAAACTGTCACGGACATTTTCAAAGAGGTCTCTTGACCTCTGACCTCAACATACAGTATCTGAATGAAAATGGGTTCTATTGGTTTCCACAAGTCTCCCCTTTACAGACATGCCCACTTTATGATAATCCTGAGAACAGAGCCACCAGGATGTGCAGAAGTCTAGTTTTCTCTCAGAGCACGTGAAATACAAGTATGCTGAAAGGTTATTATGGAATTTTTGCCCAATGACGCCAAAAACATTGTTGCCTACTGAAGCTTTAAAGTGTCATTTCTCAGCTGTTGTGTCTTTATTCACATGTTGTGTTAAGTTCTTTAAACTTGACAAGGTCTGCCTCCTTTGAACACACACTCCGCTTCAATAGAGACACTTCAGCTCTCTCTTACCACCTCTCGCTTTAATCTCACCCCAGACAAGGTTGTTCTGTGATATACACATCTTAATTCGAGGGGAAAACAGTGCACATGCACACAAACACACATAGCCAGTGAGCCTGTGAGTCGGCCTTGGTAAAATGTATGTATGTAATATATATGTGTGTGTTCATAAGATCTGTGCTGCTGTCAAAGTAATTGGCTTGGTGGAGGCGGGATGGGGGTAAGCCTCTGCAATGCTACACAACAGAGCATCTGAGAAATCTTCACATCTTTATTCAAGACCTCCATTACTCCCCAAGGAAGAGACAGTAGAGAGAGAGAGAGTTGACACAAAGTGGAAGCCCAGAATTATCATTCATTGACATTATTAATGCATTAGATTTTCAGGAAACCACTCTATTTTTATTCACTCTTTCATATTATTTATGGTAGGAGTTTTTTCATTCATTGTATCTACATTCAATAATGACTTCTCTTTACAGTATTTTACATTGTCAGTGGTGGAGCCGGTGACGGTGCAACAGGGCCCAAATATCACCTTCCTACACCGTGTCCACACTGAACCCGTCATATGCACTTCTGTTACATCATGTAAACTAACCACGTAGGCTACCGATCAGCTGTGAGCTTGAGATCAGACTGGACACGCAACCACTTATCTTCCTACGTTTGTTCTTTTTAAACAGGAGACAAACGTTTAATATTGTGATATTTACTGGAAATGACAAACGATGTAGCCAACAGACGGAAACGTTCAGCTCTCTGGTGATCTCCCTCCAGCCAGCTGCCCTTTATTAGGGTTTTTGTAGTGAAATGAGGAGGTATCGTGACATAACTCCTCATTTCAACTACACCAATCAGCCTCTGGTCCATTGAGGCGATTTCAAGGCGAGCGACAGGAATAAACAGAAACAGCAAAAGTTCAGCTCAAAAAGGCGTGCCACGTCGCGCTGCGCCGCTCACGGCCAGGACATTCCAATAATAAAGGACATAGTTCTTAAGCAGTGTTGTTAATGACTTTGCGGAGCACAAGACCTGTAGGATGAACTTCTAATGGGTGGTTTCTTTGTGTTATTATGGAGTGGGATCAGGGATTTAAATCTATAGATCTGTAATTGTTACATCTCATATGTTGGAAAATGTGCACCAACTGAAATCTGTGTCTGTGATAACATTTGGCGGCTGAGTCCAGGGCAGGCTGTTAAATTTGGAGCTCCGGCTGCTGTCTGTGGTGCTGATCAGAGGCTGGTTTTAGTTTTATGGGAGTTGCATGGTGAGCCTATCCACAGTGGCATAGCAATTGTCTGGAGTGATTGTGTGTGTATGTACGTGTATGCACATGAGTGTGCGCTTGTATGTTTGGGCGAGGGCCTCAGAAAAAATATTGCACCGTGGCCAATTGAAAATATGTTATGCATTCCCCGACGGGATTCAATATTAACAACAGGTTCTTGGTTAATTCTCTTTACACAACTAATGCCTACTGCTTCTAGTTTCCATTCCAAATGCTCAACTGGGGAAACAAGAGGTGGCTTTTATTTTTAAGAAGCCCACAGGAAACGCAACATATTTGTGAAGGGTAGAGCTGATGTGTCTACAAAACAAGATGTGGTCATTTTTGGCAGCGATCAGTTTGAAATGTTGCAGTGAATAATAGAACAGTGAGGAGCAGCCACACTGAGCTGTTAGATGAAGAGCTGCAGGCGACAGACTGCACACCTCCAACTTCTCAGCAAGGTAACTAACTTCACTGTGTCCTGCTGTTGTATGGAAAGTACTTGTTGTGAGCAGCATGAAATCAGATCGCAGCTCATGGCATCATAAGATGATGCTTATTCAATTCAATTAAAGCAATTTAAGTTTGCTTGGCAGCTCTGTAAATAGAAGGAACTAAAAGCCTTCCAGCCATTTTCTGGTAGACTTTATACTTTTATTCAACGATGATCCCTCAGGGAGCTATATGAGTATGGTTACACATAAAAAACTAGAATGGCACTCGGAGAGCGCAGACCTCTGCCAAGGTGCCCGTGTACGATGGCCCCCCGCATCTCCATTCAGCTTGCGCCATCATCCCTGTGTATTTTTGTTTATGTTGAGATCAGCTGTACGTAGCGGAGCATCGTAAAACACTTCATTCAAACTGGACAGAAACAAAATAAAACTCACCTAAACCGTCGTCGTTACTCTTTCCAACGATCATCAAGTGTGCTTTGGTCCAACTCAACTCTAATTTTACCGAGTTTAATGTGAAAAAACGCCAAATCTACAGTTGCGCTACCTGGTTAATGAACTGCATATCTGCAACCCATCAACTCATCCACGCTGCAGTTTAACATGGGGGTCTATGCATGGATGTATAAGGAGAACTGGATACAGCGTTGGAGGCGGGGCCCCTGTTCATTCCAATGAATATTGCTCAGTGGCACATGAAGCCAAAATGGCCCGAGTGCCGAGTGATAAAGTACCCGGATCTTCCAGCGATCTTCTGCATCCATTGGGCCCGTAGAGCAGGCGCAGTAGCGTTTCCTTTAACTCCGCCTCCCAGCCCTCGCTCCAGCCTCGACCTGGGTCTCATTCACATGAACGGAGGAAGGGAAACAACTCTGGATTCAGCTATTAGTGCATTTTACAACTTGTAGGACCTAATGATTTAAATAAGGGTTATTCAAGTGTTCGTTCGTACTGGGAAGTTGATTCAAGTTACAGACGTCTCTTTCCCAATGTAAGTCTATGGGAAAAAATATTTTTTTGCCCAATGGCATCACGTGATGGACACGGAAGTTGTAGTACCGCCGTTTGGCCACAACGAAAATGTGCTTCACAGCCCGGAGCTCTTCCTGGGGTCTTAGGTCGATGGAGATTGGCTCGCTTTTGAAGCCAGCCTTCATGTGGCCATTTGAGCTTCATTCTTCAGCGCTAGAGGTTGCCGCTTGGTTGATTTTCAGCCTTTAGACTTATAAGTTCTGTGGCGTGTGTGTGCTCTTCCGACTAACATGTCGAATGCAGATTTGACAGTGACCATTCATATAAGCTTTTAAGGGATAAACACTTAGGGGGTGCTATGCTGCTGTCTCAAAGTGATGGATGTACTTGTCTGTGGCTTTTCATTTACCATTAAAAGAGACTGAATGTGAGAGATTTTGTGAACTCAACCGCCTTCCAAATGTGCTACCATTTAGCTGGGTACAAAGTGTATGCTCGTATTCTTAGTGCAGCTTTAGACTACTACAGCAAAGTGATGGATGGCAAGTGCCTCGAGCTCACATTGACTTTTTAACTGCGGTACTTCACACTGTCACTCTCGCGCCTCACCATGTGACATCAGAGCACTTTATATTCATTCATGTCAGTCCCTCCCAGCCTGCCATATGTCGGAAATGTTTGTGCATGAGCTTTTTGTGTATAATGTATTATTTCCTGCCTCCCACCTACATTTATGTCTGTGTGTGTGTGTGTGTGTGTGATCGCCACGGCTGGATGCAGCCCCACTTGTCAGCCATTTAACCCCGGAGCAAACGTGGAAGTCAAAGAGAGCTTGTCAGCGTAAGACTGCTCTTTCCTACCGCTGCTATACTGTGTAGAGTTCACAGCAGTTAGTCCTCAACACTGCACCACTGCTGAACCGCTACGGAGTGATGCTTAAAATGTTACTGTGGGCTATTCAGCACTGTGAAGAAAAGAAAAGAGGAGAGATGGATCAGTGTGGCTGTGGTATGGTACCAGGTAAGATATGGTTACAATTTTTTGCCACAGAGTATAGACATGTATTCTGTTTGCAGTCATGACATTCAGATTGTGATGTTAAATGAATGTCATACCACGGTTTGGTCTCAAACCCAAGGAAGCTTCCTATTTAGGGGGCATTTCTGTGTATGGAGTCAAAATGATGCCAAGATAGGACATTTAAGCTGCCTTGTTTTGGCTTTCTTTTTTTTTTTTAGATAGCAAAGTGTGGTTCCTTTAGTGGAGTAGGAGATCTCAACAATCAACACTCTTTCATCAATTACTGCATGGAGAGAAACAATACGTTTAACCACTTGTTTGTTAATGGCAGGCTGGAATGGAGTCCCTGCTTTGAGCACAAGTTTCGAAAAACAGTTCTGTTTTTGTCAAAGTTTTGACTAGAGGAAAAAAAAAAAAATCACAATTCTACGGCAGCGTATTGCTGCAAATATGACAAAAAAGGCTCAGTGTCTTGTTACATTGAGAAACATTTTTAGAAGATATGTTCATGTTATTATGACATATTTTCTTGTTATTATTAGATACCAAACTGTTCAATTTTACAAAAAAAATGTTTCTTGTAATAACACCATCACTTTATATCACATAACATACTTACTTTATTTCACAAAACCAATGTTTCTCATTAAAACAAACATGACTTCAGAAGACACAGTGCGGTCCCTGTCCCTGCCCCCACTCCACATCCACGGAGACTGCATGGAAAGGGTCGCGACCTTCAAGTTCTTGGGCATCCACATCACGGAGGAGCTCTCTCCTGGTCCACTAACAAACACCACAGCAACAGTGAAGAAGGCACAGCAGCATCTACACTTCCTGAGGCTACTCAGGAAAAATAAAAAAAAACTGGGACAGAAGCTGCTGGTGGCCTTCTATCACTCTGCCATCGAGAGCGTACTGGCGTATGGCATCACAGTGTGGTACGCCGGGTACTCAGCTGCGGACAAGAGAGCTCTCCAGAGGGTCATAAACTCAGCCCAGAAGATTGTTGGCTGCCCTCTGCCCTACCTGGAGGACATTTCCAGTTCCCGCCGCCTCAACAGAGCCAAAAATCATCACCAAGGACTCCTCCCACCCAGAACATCACCCATTTAACCTGTTGCCCTCTGGCAGGCGCTACAGGTCCATCAGAGCTCGCACCACCAGACTCAGTTTCTTTCCTTGGGCCATAAGAACTCTAAACTCTGTCAAACAGTAAACACCTCATACTTGTGCAATAATTATTTTTTTTAGTGAAATAGCTACACTATTTATACACAGTTTTTAATTGCACTGATCTGGAGTAGCACTCCAAATATATGTGTATTATGTGGGGAACGAATGGGTACTGTGAATGTTATGTGTAAAGTGAAGGAATGAATGCATATTGTAGCTGTCTGTTTCTTTTTTATTTATTTTTAACTGCACTGATTAGGAGAAGCCCTCCAAATTTCATTGTACCAATGACAATAAAGTTTTCTATCCATAACTCTGTTGGCTATTGTATGTGTTATTTTATGTCCATGAAAGGTTGCACTAAATAAAATGTATTAATATTATTATTGTTTTATAACATCATATGATAAGTGATAACGCGAACGGCAATGAACAGGCAAATTTTGCGTATTCGCAAGAGTTGAAATATTTCAGCTCGAGCGAGAAATTCGCATGACGCTGTGTCGTGAAAGCCTATCAGCGTTGAGATTCTCCTCCTGTCATCAATGACGTCCTGACATTGTTGAATCATAAATGGAGGACGAAAATATTGTAGCTGTCTGTGGTCACCCAGAGCTACGATGGTACATCATATCTGTACAGAGTCCAGACCAAACTATGTGTATAAATGTAGGTGAATAAACCACATGCCTAGACGACTTTATCTTGAGTGTTGATGGAGCAGCTGCATAGCCTGGCACTGATCGATCCGAACTCCATTCAGAAAAAAAGCAATTTAAAAGTTATTTGCTTGTCGTCTTGCAGACAGACCTGACAAAGCATGAATTATGACTTTTTACAAATCAGCATCATTATGTAGTTATTTCGGCATCCTTTCGGTCTACTTATTGCAAATAAACACAGCACAGTCACAGCACAGTCTGTTTATTTTGTGATCATACCGCGGTTGTGACGTGCGGCTTGCTAGATACAGTCGGTACAATGACACTGTATGTGAATACAGCTCACCGCCGTGTATATGTATGTAATGAACCCAGACAGAACAGCATTTGGTCTTCTGACATATCTTTTTCAACAATTTACACTTCACCACACAACAGAGGGCAAAACAAGGACAAATGACCGTCACTATTCCTCAACGCTGCACATGCTTCAGGGGGCACGCTGTCCTATACACTCCTTTTCCATAGTTCCCTCCGTCATTGCCCTCTCTCTCTCTCTCTCTCTCTCTCTCTCTCTCTCTCTCTCTCTCTCTCTCTCCCTGGCTACTGAATAGCAATGCAACACATTAACCAGTCTCGAGAGGGGGGTACAGCTAACAAGACTCAGCAGTCACTGGCTGCCTACCAATAGAGGCTTATAGCATAAGACCGGCTCCAAAGAGAAAGAGAGAGATTAAAGTGGTATTCAGCGAACCCTCTCTGGCCTTCTGTTGATTTAAATGGAAAAAGAGAGAGAGAGGTAAGAGAACCGCAGACTGAATGAGATAGAATGAGAGGGGGGAATGGGAAATGAATAGATAATCAGGCAGAGATGGGAAGGGCAGAGATGCAGGCTGATGGAGATGTAGGTACTGCAGAGGTCCCGTGTTGTATTATATGGTTACCTTAAAGCGACCAAACATGAACAAGAAAAGTTTTGTGAAGTTCAGGTTTTTTATTTACTTTGTAGTTCAAGGTTACACGAGTGATTTTGAATGCTATTCTCAGATTTTGGGGTTTCAATTTGCAAGTTATTGACTGCCCAAAGCCTGTGGGTCGGATCTGTAGACTACATTTTGAAAATGAAAAAAAGGCTTGCGGCTACATTAGCCGCTACTAGCATAACACACCCCAAACTCTTACTGAACTGTCGGTGGTCGAGTTGCATTGTGGCTAATGAAGGTGCCAGGTTTGGCCAAAGAAAGAAGAATCTGTGGTCCGACACTGTTATAGAAGTGAAATGCTAAATCAGTGAAGTATTCTTTAGCCTTGTCTTTGAAACCAGGCTCTACAGGTCTATAATATGGAGATTTGGAGATGGCAGAGATTGTGTCCTGGCGGAGGTCACGTTAACCCATTCTCACTCCCATCTTGTCAAATACCGCCGTTTGGCAAGTGCCCCTCGGCATCGGAAACCGACGCACAGAGGAATCCTTTAGCAACGGTACTGTATGTGATGAACCGGGTTTTCAACTAACTCCAATGTAAACCCACAAGCAACATGTCGGTATCGTCAGTCTGGTGAGTCACATGAGTCGTTTGTCACCTGAGTCATTTAGTATTGTCAGCCCAGTGAGTCATTGGAGTCACTAGTCCCGTGAGTCGCTAGTCAGTGAAGTTAACGTCAACTATGACCGTTTCCTAACACTACCTAAGTGGTTGTGTTGGCTAAAACGAAATTCCTGTGAAAATGGAAGTTTATTTTCAAATGACACTATGCATGTAACGAGCGTATATTGATCGCTATTCCTGGTCCGTCCAAAAGTAACGCAAGAGGGGTACCCCGTGTATTGGTGTCGTATTTGACACGGTGGCACTGACCAAGAGGCGGTATGTGACAGATTGTGAGTGAGAATGTGTTGGTCACAATGTGCTCCGTGTTTGTGTTCCTTAAAGATACAGTTTTTTTCCTGGGTGGTATTATTCCTCCAGGGAAACCAAATTTCCCGTCACGGCAAAACCTCTGTCGTGGGAACTTCTTCGGGTTAAAGCAGACAAATACTGACTGACGTATCTTCTCATCAATCTTGGAACCCATCAACTATTGGTCTGACAATGATTTAGCATCTGGGGGCAATGGCCAAAAACGGTGGGCTGGTCATTGTTTACAGTCCGATTAGCAATTTGAGACATGGTATTGGAGTTGGACTTGAGAAACAACATTTACGACCAGATTTTGTAATGTTTCAACGCAGATTGCATTTGGGCCAATGTGTTGGCTTTTGCTCTCAACACGGAGTGCTTACCTGCATGCAACCAAAGCCGGCTCAAACGTGATTGGTCAATACTACTCGGACTACAAACGGAAACCAGAACACTTCCGACACCAAAATCTTGTCCCGTTTCCCGAGAGATTCTGCATTCATAAGCAGGTATCTGTTTATAGATATTATCTTCTCATTTAACTCTTGGTAAAACAGCAAATTAGCGTATTTCCCAAAATTTCAAATTTTTACTTTAACCACTGACTCAACCACCAAAATGCCTCTCTGCCACTGTCACTTCAGGAAGTCCTCATAATATGGACTTTGAGAGCCTGGGTTCAAACAGTATGGACAGTTTGTAATTGGTCTTTTGACACTGAAGGTCTTTTTTTATTGAATTATGAATATATTTTGACAGGTCTTTGTAGAAGATGATTGCCACAACAGGACAGACAGGGTATTCTGAAGAAATCAAATACATTTAGATTTAAAGTTGTTTGGAAGTATAGTGCACTCAGATATACTGTATAACGTAAGAAAACATGATGCAGATGTTCACCTATTTATTCAAATTAAAGCGACTTCCAGTCTGTAAATTTTTCTCAAATGTACTGCCAAGATATACTCGACACATTACATAATTTGCTACATTTGGATCCATCTTCATCAGTAAACGCAAACAAGGTAAATACTCTGCAGTGGAGAGGCAGCACTGCTGGAGGTGCTTCCACTGGGCCTGGAATGGGGGCAGCAGCAGCCTGAGGGTTATAGAGGCAGGCTTATGACCGGTGCATCACCAGTTTAAACAGGTTATATAGTTAGAAAGGATCCGTCTCGTGTAAAACTCTCACGAGAGAGTTCGTGTTCATGCGTTTACTTTCAGCAGGCAGCCTTGCAGTCGTTGAAACTAAATCTCTGCACGTGTAGGAAGGTTGCATTTGCAGTTCTGTGCTAACATTCTAATATGAATGCAATGTGTAATTTGTTTTAGATTAAGGATCTGGTAATGTAATGAATTGCTGTACGGTGGTGCAGTAGTTAGCTCTGTCGCCTCACAGTCTGACGACCCGTCCCGGGTGTACCCCGCCTTCGCCCAATGTCAGCTGGGATCGGCTCTAGCCCCCCTGTGACCCTGAATAATGAATGAATGAATGAATAATGTAATGAAATCGTGACTCAAGTTCAAGTTTTTTTTTTATTATCTTAAAGTTACTAGCTCTGCTCCTGGCTGGAATTGAGACGAAGGAGTTTTAACTATAGCCAATCTTCTTGCTGATAGTCTCGTTTGGGAATGTAGGTCATATAGAGGTATCAGTGTTACATTGAGAATGTTTCAACAAGTGAGAAATAATTGAAAAATCTAAATACAACATTATTACAACAGTCTTCTCTCCCTAGCAGGCATACCGCACTCCTTAGTTTTCTTTTCTTCCTCAAGTCGCTCCAACTACATTGAGAACTAACGTCATATTTACACAAGACGGATCCTTTCTAGCCATAACCGTCTAAACACTTGCAACAGCTGGCATAAGCTTGGAAAGACTTGCCATCCCCACATTAAAACAACTACTATAAAAGCAGCAGTAGGTGAGATTGGAGCAAATATGATGAAAAAAAAAATATTTTTTAATAAAACGGTCGCTATATCGTGACAGTAGTACATGAAAAAGGTAACCTGAAAAAAATCATGTGCCTCTGTGTCCTCCGGTGCTCCTAACGGCATCTGCAAGATTTCCCATACCGGAGGAAAACAGGCAGTAAGAGCTGATCTGAGGTCTTGTGAAATCTGGCGAAGGAAAACCAGGCTCTGGTCACATGACCGGAGCACAGCCAATAGGAAGGCTCTCTCAATGAAATGACATGTGATTGGTCAAAGTCTCCCGTCACGGGCTAGATTTTTTAAAGCCTGAAAACAGAGCCATGAGGAGGAGCAGAAGTCTAGTCATCTGTCAGAACACTTGAATTACAACATGCTGAAAGTTTATTATGGAATTTTTGCCCAATGATGCCAAAAATATACTGCCTACTGCCACTTTAAGTTGCCCTAAAGCAAGGCACTTTACCCCCAAAGTGGAAGAGAAGGTTGTTCCTTCAAAAAAGCAAGGATCAAATATCTTCACCAAAAGCCATTCTGGTTGAATTATGATTAAGATATATATGTAAATTTGTGAATCTGCTCAACACACATTCATCAACGAGGCAAGTATTTACAATTAAGGCTTTAATCATAAATTATCAACACTGAAAACATCACAACAACTAAAAAACTGCAACTGAATCATGGGGTGGATGTGGAACCGAAATGGAAATTACTCCCACCCACAACATTCAAGGGGAAAAAAATGAAACAAAACATAAATAGAGTGGGGGGGAAATGTTGTTTCACAGGAATCTTTCTGAGAGCTGTGTCTGTGCCATCTTTCTGCCTGGAGGGATTTAATGCTTCACTTTTCACAGAGTACATAAGATGTGGGGAAGAACAAGTATCGGAGTCTTTAAACTAAAAGGCTGGAGTGGAGAACGGGTACATTAAAAGTTCATGGCCAGGGTTTAAACTGTGCTTCAAGTAAAAAGAAGTGAGTAACATTTTCCCTCTGCTGTACCTGAAGCCTGAGAGGATTCGGGGGTCTACTTTTAACTTACGCCGGGGCCACACAGCGCGCATCATGCTCGCATGACGGCAGCGTCACGTCGTGGCCGCGTCATGCCCACCTAGGGTGTTCACACTAGACACGAGTTACCCACGTCTCGGGAGCGTCCCGGAGCTACCTGTCAGCTGTGTTTTTGCTGTTGCTGACAGCCCTTTCTTTCTACATAGAGTTTGCCTTTTAATGGCCATTTAACTTCATAATAAATGTGATTTATATTTATTTAAGACAAAAAAGGGTAAGAACTGTGTGGTAATTTGTAAATATTATTAAAAACAAGCAAATAAATTCATACATAAATATTAATATATAGCCCATATAAATCCCTCTTTTCTGTCAGTGAAGAGGGATTTATATATATACAATGAGGAGGGATTTCTATGGGCTATATATATATATATATATATAAATCCCTCTTCATTGACAGTGAAGAGGGATTTCTGTGGGCTATATATTAATACAAAAAAATAAATAAATACATTAGTAGTAAGAGAGAGCCTACAGCAATCCCTCTTCACTTTGACTGGCACAGTTTTAAACAACATTTCCAGGGGGTTTCGGGTTCCTGTTCTACAGCATTCCAGGTTGCGGCTTTTATGGAAAAGGACTTAATTTACATCTGGGGCGGGACAGCAATTTACATTATAAATGCTGA